>NW_028227498.1:0-170838 GCF_978045245.1 Mus caroli | reverse complement strand
CAGGGTTTCTTGGCATATTCTGGGTCCTACAGTGTGATTTTCTCATTTTCCACTTTTTTCAAGTTTTTTCGCAATTCTGGGTCCTTCAGTGTGAATTTTTAATTTTCTACTTTTTTCAGGTTCTCTCGCCATTTTTTTGGTCCTTCAGTGTGAGGTTTTAATTTTCTTATTTTTCAGGGTTTCTCGACATATTCTGTGTCCTACATCGTGTATTTTTAATTTTCCACGCTTTTCAAGTTTTTACTTCATATTCTGGGTCCTACATTGTGATTTTCTATTTTTCCACCTATTTCAGGTTTTCTCGCCATATTCTGGTTCCTACAGTGTGAGTTTTGAATTTTTCTCATTTTTCAGGTTTCCTAGCCATATTCCGGGTCCTTCAGTTGAATATTTTAATTTTCCACTTTTTTCAGTATTTCTCGCCATATTTTGGGTGAATTTTTAATTTTTACATTTTTCAGGGTTTCTGGCATATTCTGGGTCTTGCAGTGTGATTTTCTCATTTTCCACTTTTTTCGAGTTTTTTCGGAATTCTGCGTCCTACAGTGTGATTTTCTCATTTTACAACTTTTTAAGGTTTTCTCGCCATATTTAGGGTCCTTCAATGTGATTTTTTACTTTTCTAATTTTTCAGTGTTTCTCTACATATTCTGTGTCCTCCAACGTGTATTTTTAATTTTCCTCGTTTTTCAGGGTTTCTCGGCATACTCTGGGTCCTACAGTGTGATTTTCTCATTTTCGACGTTTTTCACTTTTTTTTTTTTCCAAGTCTGGGTACTACATTGTGATAATTCTCACTTTCCACCTTTTTCAGGTTTTCTCGCCTATATTCTGGATCCTACAGTGTGTTTTTGAATTTTCCTCATTTTTCAGTTTTTCTCGCCATATGCCGGGTACTTCAGTGTGAATTTTTAATTTTCCAAGTTTTTCAGGTTTTTCCGTCATATTCTGGGTCCTACAGTGTGATTTTCTCATTTCCACG
Source organism: Mus caroli (assembly GCF_978045245.1). Classification (NCBI taxonomy): domain Eukaryota; kingdom Metazoa; phylum Chordata; class Mammalia; order Rodentia; family Muridae; genus Mus; species Mus caroli. Next base: position 169,856 of record NW_028227498.1, on the reverse strand, counting down.
TTTTTCAGGTTTTCTTCACATATTCCAGGTCCTTCAGTGTGAATTTTTAATTTTCCTCTTTTTTCAGGTTTTATTGCCATATTCTGGGTCCTTTAGTGTGAATTTTTAATTTTCTACTTTTTTTATGTTCTCTCGCCATATTTAGGGTCCTTCAGTGTGAGTTTTTAATTTTCTAATTTTTCAGGGTTTCTCAACATATTCTGTGTCCTACAGCGTGTATTTTTAATTTTCCACGTTTTTCAGGTTTATTTCGTCATATTGTGGGTCCTACAGTGTGATTTCCTCATTTTCTACATTTTTCAAGTTTTTTCGAAATTCTGGGTCCTAAAGTGTGATTTTCTCAATTTCCACCTTTTTTAGGGTTTCTCGGCATACTCTGGGTCCTACAGTGTGATTTTCTCATTTTCGACGTTTTTCACTTTTTTTTTTTTCCAAATCTGGGTCCTACATTGTGAAAATTCTCACTTTCCACCTTTTTCAGGTTTTCTCGCCTTTACTCTGGATCCTACAGTGTGTTTTTGAATTTTCCTCGTTTTTCAGTTTTTCTCACCATATGCCGGGTACTTCAGTGTGAATTTTTAATTTTCCACGTTTTTCAGGTTTTTCCGTCATATTCTGGATCCTACAGTGTGATTTTCTCATTTCCACGTTTTTCAGGTTTTCTTCACATATTCCAGGTCCTTCAGTGTGAATTTTTAATTTTCCACGTTTTTCAGCTTTTTCCGTCATATTCTGGGTCCTACAGTGTGATTTTCTCATTTCCACGGTTTTCAGGTTTTCTTCACATATTCCAGGTCCTTCAGTGTGAATTTTTAATTTTCTACTTTTTTCAGGTTTTCTTGCCATATTCTGGGTCCTTCAGTGTGAATTTTTAATTTTCCTCTTTTTTCAGGTTTTATTGCCATATTCCGGGTCCTTTAGTGTGAATTTTTAATTTTCTACATTTTTTAGGTTCTCTCGCCATATTTAGGGTCCTTCAGTGTGAGGTTTTAATTTTCTAATTTTTCAGGGTTTCTCGACATATTCTGTGTCCTACAGCGTGTATTTTTAATTTTCCACGTTTTTCAGGTTTTTTTTCGTCATATTGTGGGTCCTACAGTGTGATTTTCTCATTTTCGACGTTTTTCAAGTTTTTTCGCAATTCTGGGTCCTACAGTGTGATTATTCTCATTTTCCACCTTTTTCAGCTTTTCTCTCCATATTCGTGATACCTCAGTGTGAATTTTTAATTTTCTTTTTCAAAGTTTCTCGCCATATTCTGGGTCCTAGAGCGTGTATTTTTAATTTTCCACGTTTTTCATGGTTTCTGAGCATATTCTGGGTCCTACAGTGTGATTTTCTCATTTTCGATGTTTTTCATGTTTTTGTAATTCTGGGTAATATAGTGTGAATATTCTCATTTTCTATCTTTTTCATGTTTTCTCGGCATATTCAGGGTCCTTCAGTGTGAGTTTTTAATTTTCTACTTTTTTGAGCGTTTCTTGCCATATTCTGGGTGCTACAGAGTGTATTTTTAATTTTCCACGTTTCTCAGGGTTTCTCGCCATATTCTGGGTCCTACAGTGTGATTTTCTCATTTTCAACGATTTTCATGTTTTTTTTCGCTATTCTGGGTCCTACAGTGTGATTATTCTCATTTTCCACCTCTTTCAGGTTTTCTCGCCATATTCGGGGTCCTTCATTGTGAGTTTTTAATTTTCTACTTTGTTGAGGGTTTCTTGCCATATTCTCGGTGCTACAGAGTGTATTTTTAATTTTCTACGTTTCTCAGGTTTTCTCGCCATATTCTGGGTCCTAAAATGTGATTTTCTCATTTACGACATTTCAAGTATTTTCGCAATTCTGGGTCCTAATCTGTGATTATTCTCATTTTCCACATTTTTTAGGTTTTCTTGCCATATTTGGGGTTCTTCAGTGTGAGTTTTTAATTTTCTACTTTTTTGAGGGTTTCTTGCCATATTCTGGGTACTACAGAGTGTATTATTAATTTTCCACGTTTCTCAGGGTTTCTTGCCATATTCTGGGTCCTACAGTGTGATTTTTCTCATTACGATGTTTTTCAAGTTTTTTTTGTGCAATTCTGGGTCCTACACTGTGATTATTCTCATTTTCCAGTTTTCTACTTTTTTCAGGGTTTCTCGCCATATTCCGGGTCCTTCAGTTGAATTTTTAATTTTCCCGTTTTTCAGGGTATCTAACCATATTCTGGGTCCGATAATGTGAATTTTTAATTTTCACGTTTTTCAGGATTTCTCGGCATATTCTAGGTCCTGGAGTGTGAATTTTTAATTTTCAAGTTTTTCAGGATTTCTCTAAATATTCTTGGTCCTGCAGTGTGATTTTCTCATTTTCCACTTTTTTCAAGTTTTTTTGTAATTCTGGGTCCTACTGTGTGATTTTCTCATTTTCCACCTTTTTCGGGTTTTCTTGCCATATTTGGGGTCCTTCAGTGTGAGTTTTTATTTTTCTACTTTTTTCAGGATTTCTCGCCATATTCTGGATCCTACAGTGTGATTTTCTCATTTTCCACCTTTTTCAGGTTTTTCTGGTCATGTTTGGGCTCCTTCACTGTGAGTTTTAAATTTCCTACTTTTTTATTAAGTGTTTCTCGCCATATTCTGGGTCCGTGAGTGTGAATTATTAATTTTCACGTTTTTCACATTTTCTCGGCATATTCTGGATCCTGCAGTGTGATTTTCTCATTTTCCACCTTTTGCAGGGTTTCTCGCCATATTTGGGGTCCTACATTGTGAGTTTGTTATTTTCAACTTTTTTCAGGGTTACACGCCATATTCTGGGTCCTACAGCATGTATTTTTAATTTTCCACGTTTTCAGGGTTTCTAGGCATAAGCTGGGTCCTACAGATTGATTATTCTCATTTTCCACCCTTTTCAGGTTTTCTTGCAATATTCGGGGTCCTTCAGTGTGAATTTTTAATTTTCTACTTTTTTCAGGTTTTCTCGCCATATGCTGGGACCTACTGTGTGATTTTCTCATTTCCATGTTTTTCAGGGTCACTTGCCGTATTCCAGGTCCTTCAGTGTGAATTTTTTTCCACGGTTTTCAGTATTTCTCGCCATATCTGGGTAATAAAGTGTGAATTTTTAATTGTCCACTTTTTTCATGGTTTCTCACCATATTCTGTGTCCGACTGTGTGAATTTTTAATTTTCAGGTTTTTCATGGTTGTTCGGCATATTCTGGTTTCTGCAGTGTGATTTTCTCATTTTCCACATTTTTCAAGTTTTTTCATATTTCTGGGTCCTACAGTGTGATTTTCTCTTTTTTCACCTTTTTCATGTTTTCTTGCCATATTTGGGGTCCCTCAGTGTGAGTTTTTACATTTCTAATTTTTCAGGGTTTCTCGACATATTATGGGTCCTATAGCGTGTATTTTTAATTTTCCACGTTTTTCAGTGTTTCTCAGCATATTCTGGGTCCTACAGTGTGATTTTCTCAATTTTGAAATTTTTCAAGTTTTTTCGCATATCTTGGTCCTACAGTGTGATTATTCTCATTTTCCAACTTTTTCAGGTTTTCTAGCCATATTCTGGGTCCTACAGTGTGAATTTTGAATTTTCCTCGTTTTTCAGGTTTTCTCGCCATATTCTGGGTCCTTCACTGTGAATTTTTAATTTTCCACTTCTTTCAAGTTTTTTGTAATATTATGGGTCCTACCTTGTGATTTTCTCATTTTCCACCTTTTTCAGGTTTTCTCGCCATATTCGGGGTCCTTCAATGTGAGTTTTTAATTTTCTACATTCTTCAGGGTTTCTCACCATATTCTGGGTCCTACAGAGTGTATTATTAATTTTCCACGTTTTTCAAGGTTTCTCTGCATATTCTGGCTCCTACAGGGTGATTTTCCCATTTCCTCGTTTTTCAGGTTTTCTTGCCATATTCCAGGTCCTTCAGTCTGAATTTTTAATTTTCCACGTTTTTCAGTATTTCTCGCCATATTCTGGGCAATACAGTGTGATTTTCTCATTTTCCACTTGTTTCATGGTTTCTTGCCATATTCTGTGTCTGACAGTGTGAATTTTTTATTTTCACATTTTTCAGTGTTTCTCGGCATATTCTGGGTCTTGCAGTGTGATTTTCTCCTTTTCCACGTTTTTCAAGTTTTTTTGTAATTCTGGGTCCTACAGTGTGATTTTCTCATTTTCCACCTTTTTCAGGTTAACTCTCCATATTCGGGGTCCTTCAATGTGAGTTTTTAATTTTCTAGTTTTTCAGGGTTTCTCGGCATATTCTGGGTTCTGCAGTGTGATTTTCTCCTTTTCCACGTTTTTCAAGTTTTTTCGCTATTCTGTGTCCTACAGTGTGATTATACTCATTTTCCACCTTTTTCAGGTTTTTTGCCATATTCGGTGTCTTTCAGTGTGAGTTTTTAATTTTCTACTTTTTACTGTGTTTCTTGCAATATTCTGGCTCCAAAAAGCATATTTTTATTTTTTCTCGTTTTTCAGGGTTTCTTGGCATATTCTGGGTCCTACAATGTGATTTTCTCATTTTCCACTTTTTTAAAGTTTTTTCGCATTTCTATGTCCTACAGATTGTTTTTCTCATTTTCCACATTTTTTCAGGTTTTCTCGCCATATTCCGGGTCCTTCAGTGTGAGTTTTTAATTTTCTACTTCTTTCAGGGTTTCTTGCCATATTCTGAATCCTACAGCGTGTATTTTTAATTTTCCACGTTTTCAGGGTTTCTGGCATATTCTTGCTCCTACTGTGCGATTTTCCAATTTTTGACTTTTTTCAAGTTTTTTTCCCCAATTCTCCATCCTACAGTGTGATTTTCTCATTTTCCACCTTTTTCAGGTTTTCTCAGCATATTCTGGGTCCTGCAGTGTGAATTTTTAATTTTCCACGTTTTTCAAGGTTTTTTTCCATATTCTGGTCCTATAGTGTGAATTTTTATTTTTCAACATTTTTCAGTGTTTCTCATCATATTCTGGGTCCTACAGTGTGAATTTCTCATTTTCCACCTTTTTCAGGGTTTCTTGCCATATTCTAGGTTCTTCAGTGGGAGTTTTTAATTTTCCATGTTTTTAAGGTTTTTTTTTCGTCATATTCTCAGTCCCACAGTGTGATTTTTTCATTTTCAAACTTTTTCAGGTTTTCTCGGCATATTCTTGTTCCTACAGTGTGAATTTAATTTTCCACATTTTTCAGTGTTTCTCGCCATATTCTGGGTCCCACAGTGTAAATTTTTAATTTTCTTCGTTTTTAAGGTTTTTTTTTTTGTAATATTCTTGGTCCGACAGTGTGAATATTTAATGTTTCACTTTTTTCAGCGTTTCTCGGCATATTCTGGGTCCTACAGTGTGATTTTCTCATTTTCCACATTTTTCAATTTTTTTCGTAATTCTGGGTCCTACAGTGTGATTTTCTCATTTTCCACATTTTTCAATTTTTTTCGTAATTCTGGGTCCTACAGTGTGATTTTCTCATTTTCCACCTTTTTCAGCCTTTCTAGCCATTTTTCGGGTCCTTCAGTGTGAGTTTTTAATTTTCTATTTTTTTCAGGGTTTCTCGCCGTATTCTGGGTCCTAAACGTTGTATTTTTAATTTTTCACGTTTTCAGGGTTTCTTGGCATATTCTGGGTCCTATAGTGTGATTTTCTCATTTTCGATATTTTCAAGTTTTTTCGTAATTCTGGGTCCTACAGTGTGATTTTCTCATTTTCCACCTTTTTCAGGTTTTCTCGCCATAATTGGGGTTCTTCAGTGTCAGTTTGTAATTTTCTACTTTTTTCAGGGTTTCTTGCCATATTTGGGGTCCTTCAGTGTGAGTTTTTAATTTTCTACTCTTTCAGGGTTTCTCGCCATAAACTGTGTCCTATAGTATGTATTTTTCATTTTCCACGTTTTTCAGGTTTTTTCTTCATATTCTGGGTCCTACATTGTGATTTTCTCATTTCCACATTTTCAGGTTTTCTTGCCATATTCCAGGTCCTTCAGTGTGGATTTTTAATTTTCCACGTTTTTCAGTATTTCTCCCCATATTATGGGTAATACAGTGTGAATTTTAATTATCCACTTTTTTTCATGGTTTCTCGCCATATTCTGTGTCCGACAGTGTGAATTTTTAATTTTCATGTTTTTCAGTGTTTCTTGAAATATTCTGGGTCCTGCAGTGTGATTTTCTCATTTTCCACCTTTTTCAGGTTTTCTCCCCATATTTGGAGTCCTTCAGTGTCAGTTTGTATTTTTCTACTTTCTTCAGGGTTTCTCACCATATTCTGGATCCTACAGTGTGATTTTCTCATTTTCCACCTTTTTCAGATTTTCTCGCCATGTTTGGGCTCCTTCACTGTGAGATTTTAATTTTCTACCTTTTTATTACCTTTTTCTGGCCATATTCTGGGTCCGTTAGAGTGAATTTTTAATTTTCACGTTTTTCACATTTTCTAGGCCTATTCTGGGTCCTGAAATGTGATTTTCTCATTTTCCACCTTTTTCAGGGTTTCTCGCCATATTTGGGGTCCTACAGTGTGAGTTTGTAATTTTGAACTTTTTTCAGGGTTTCTCGCCATATTCTAGGTCCTAAAGCATGTATTTTTAATTTTCCACGTTTTCAGGGTTTCTGGGCAAAATCTGGGTCCTACAGTGTGATTATTCTCATTTTCCACCTTTTTCAGGTTTTCTCACCATATTCGGGGTCCTTCAGTGTGAATTTTTAATTTTCTACTTTTTTCAGGTTTTCTCGCCATATTCTGGGTCCTACAGCATTTTTTTTAATTTTACACGTTTTCAGGGTTTCTGGGCATAATCTGGGTCCTACAGTGTGATTATTCTCATTTTCCACCTTTTTCAGGTTTTCAAACCATATTCGGGGTCTTTCAGTGTGAATTTTTAATTTTCTACTTTTTTCAGGTTTTCTCGCCATATTCTGTGTCCTTCAGTGTGAGTTTTTTTATCTTCCTCCTTTTTCAGGTTTTTCGCCATATTCTGGGTCCTTCCGTGTGATATTTTAATATTTTATCTTTTTCAGGTTTTTTCGTCATATTCTGGGTTATACTGTGTGATTTTCTCATTTCCATGTTTTTTCAGGGTCTCTTGCCGTATTCCAGGTCCTTCATTGTGAATTTTTTCCCACGGTTTTCAGTATTTCTCTCCATATCTGGGTAATGAAGTGTGAAATTTTAATTGTCCAGTCTTTTCATGGTTTCTCACCATATTCTGTGTCAAATAGTGTGAATTTTTAATTTTCAGGTTTTTCATGGTTGTTCGGCATATTCTGGTTTCTGCAGTGTGATTTTCTCATTTTCCACGTTTTTCAAGTTTTTTCGTATTTTGGGTCCTACAAGTGTGATTTTCTCATTTTCGATGTTTTTCATGTTTTTGTAATTCTGGGTAATACAGTGTGATTATTCTCATTTTCTACCTTTTTCATGTTTTCGCGCCATATTCGGGATCCTTCAGTGTGAGTTTTTAATTTTCTACTTTGTTGAGGGTTTCTTGCCATATTCTCAGTGCTACAGAGTGTATTTTTAATTTTCCACGTTTCTCAGGGTTTCTCCCCATATTCTGGGTCCTAAAATGTGATTTTCTCATTTATGACGTTTTTCAAGTATTTTCGGAATTCTGGTTCCTACACTGTGATTATTCTCATTTTCCATATTTTTCAGGTTTTCTTGCCATATTTGGGTTCCTTCAGTGTGAGTTTTTAATTTTCTACTTTTATGAGGGTTTCTTGCCATATTCTGGGTACTACAGAGTGTATTATTAATTTTCCACCTTTCTCAGGGTTTCTTGCCATATTCTGGGTCCTACAGTGTCTGTCTGTCTCTCTGTGTGTCTGATCCCCTGGAACTGTAGATGGCCCAGCATAGAGTTGCTGGTAGTTGATCCCAGGTTCTCTGGAAGAGGAGACAATGCTGTTAATTGTTGAGACCTTTCAGTGGCTCCACCTATCTTTAAATTTTTAGAAGTATATGTTAGGCTGTGTTTATGTACATATTATGAAGACCATAAGAGGGATTAGGATTCTCCAGAATCTGACACCCTCTTCTGGAGTGTCTGAAGACAACCACAGTGTACTTATATCTAATAAATACATAAATAAATAAATAAATAAATAAATAAATAAATAAATAAACATTATTTTAAAAGGATAAGAAAGAAAGAAAGACCAGGCAGGCCTGCCCTCCTTATCTCTGTCTGTCTGTCTGTCTGTCTGTCTGATCCCCTGGAACTGGAGATGGGCCACCATACAGTTGCTGGTAGTTGATACCATGTTCTCTGGAAGAGGAGACAATGCTGTTAATTGTTGAGCCCTTTCAGTGGCCCCACCCATCTTTAAATTTTTAGAAGTGTATGTGAATCTGTATTTATGTCCATCATATGCAGACCATACGAGGGATTTATATTCTCCAGAATCTGACACCCTCTTCTGGAGTGTCTGAAGACACCTACAGTGTACTTATATCTAATAAATACATAAATAAATAAATAAACATTTTTTTAAAATGATAAGAAAGAAAGAAAAACCAGGCAGGCCGGCAATCCTTGTCTGTCTGTCTGTATGTATGTCTGTCTGATCCTCTGGAACTGGAGATGGGCCACAATATAGTTGCTTGTAGTTGATCCCAGGTTCTCTGGAAGAGGAGACAATGCTGTTAGTTGTTGAGCCCTCTCAGTGGCCCCACCCATCTTTAAATTTTTAGAAGTATATGTGAGGCTGTGTTTATGTACATCATATGCAGACCATAAGAGGGATATAGCTTCTCCAGAATCTGACACCCTCTTCTGGAGAGTCTGAAGGCAGCTACAGTGTACTTATATCTAATAAATACATAAATAAATAAATAAACATTTTTTAAAAAGTATAAGAAAGAAAGAAAAATCAGGCAGGCCTGCCATCCTTATCTATGTCTGTCTGTCTGTCTGTCTTATCCCCTGGAACTTGAGATGGGCCACCATATAGTTGCTGGTAGTTGATCCCACGTTCTCTGGAAGAAGAGACAATGCTGTTAATTGTTGAGCCCTTTCAGTGGGCCCACCCATCTTTTAATTTTTAGAAGTATATGTGAGGCTCTGTTTATGTACATCATATGCAGACCATAAGAGGGATTTAGATTCTCCAGAATCTGACACCCTCTTCTGGAGTGTCTGAAGACAGCTACAGTGTACTTATATCTAAGAAATGCATAAATAAATAAATAAATAAATAAATAAATAAATAAATAAATATTTTTAAAAAAGGATAAGAATGAAAGAAAGACCAGGCAGGCCTGCCATCCTTAGCACTGTCTGTATGTCTGTCTTTCTGATCCCCTGGAAATGGAGATGGGCCACCATATAGTTGCTGGTAGTTGATTCCAGGTACTCTGGAAGAGGAGACAATGCTGTTAATTGTTGAGCTTTTAGAGTGGCCCCACCCTTCTTTAAATTTTTAGAAGTATATGTGAGGCTGTGTTTATGTACATCATATGCAGACCATAAGAGGGATTTAGATTCTCCAGAATCTGACATCCTCTTCTGGAGTGTCTGAACAGCTACAGTGTATTTATATCTAATAAACAAATAGATAAATAAATAAATAAATAAATAAACATTTTTTTAAAAAGGATAAGAAAGAAAGAAAGACCAGGCAGGCCTGCCATCCATATCTCTGTCTGTCTGTCTGTCTGTCTATCTGATCCCCAGGAACTGGAGATGGGCCACAATATAGTTGCTGGTAGTTGATCCAAGGTTCTCTGAAAGAGGAGAAAATGCTCTTAATTGTTGAGCCCTTTCAGTGGCCCCACACTTCTTTAAATATTTAGAAGTATATGTGAGGCCTGTTTATGAACATCATATTCAGATTATAAGAGGATTTAGATTCTCCAGAATCTGACGACCTCTACTGGAGTGTCTGAAGACAGCTACAGTGTACTTATATATAATAAATACATAAATAAATAAATAAATAAATAAATAAATAAATAAATAAATAAACATTTTTAAAAAGGATAAGAAAGAAAGTAAGACCAGGCAGGCCTGCCATCCTTATCTCTGTCTGTCTCTCTGTCTGTCTATCTGATCCCCGGGAACTGGAGATGGGCCACCATATAGTTGCTGGTAGTTGATCCCAGGTTCTCTGGAAGAGGAGACAATGCTGTTAATTGTTGAACCCTATCAGTGGCCCTACCCATCTTTAAATTTTTAGAAGTGTATGTGAGGCTGTGTTTATGTACATCATATGCAGACCAGAAGAGGGATTTAGATTCATCAGAATCTGACACCTTCTTCTGGAGTGTCTGAAGACAACTACAGTGTACTTATATCTAATAAATACATAAATAAATAAGTAAATAAAGAAATAAACATTATTTAAACCAGATAAGAAAGAAAGAAAGACAAGGCAGGCCTGCCATCCTTATCTCTGTCTGTCTGTCTGTCTGTCTGTCGTTCTGATCCCCTGGAACTGGAGATGGGCCACCATAAGGTGCTGGTAGTTGATCCCAGGTTCTCTGGAAGAGGACACAATGCTGTTAATTGTTGAGCGCTTTCAGTGGCCCCACCCATCGTTAAATTTTTATTAGTATATGTGAGGCTGTGTTTATGTACATCATATGCAGACCATAAGAGGGATTTAGATTCTCCAGAATCTGACACCCTCTCCTGGAGTGTCTGAAGACAGCTACAGTGTACTTATATCTAATAAATAAATAAATAAATAAATAAATAAATAAATAAATAAACATTTTTTAAAAGGATAAGAAAGAAAGAAAAACCAGGCAGGCCTGCAATCCTTGTCTGTCTGTCTGTATGTATGTCTGTCTGATCCCCTGGAACTGGAGATGGGCCACCATATAGTTGCTGCTAGTTGATCCCAGGTTCTGGTAGAGGAGACAATGCTGTTAATTGTTGAGCCGTTTCAGTGGCCCCACACATCTTTAAATTTTGAGAAGTATATGTGAGGCTGTGTTTATGTACATCATATGCAGACAATAAGAGGGATTTAGATTTCCAGAATATGACACCCTCTTCTTAAGTGTCTGAAGACAGCTACAGTGTACTTATATCTAATAAATACATAAATAAATAAATAAATAAATAAATAAATAAATAAATAAATAAATAAACATTTTTAAAATGTATAAGAAAGAAAGAAAAACCAGGCAGGCCTGCAATCCTTGTCTGTCTGTCTGTATGTATGTCTGTCTGATCCCCTGGAACTGGAGATGGGCCACAATATAGTTGCTGGTAGTTGATCCCAGGTACTCTGGAAGAGGAGACAATGCTGTTAATTGTTGAGCCCTTTCAGTGGCTCCACCTATCTTTAAATTTTTAGATGTATATGTGAGGCTGTGTTTATGTACATCATATGCAGACCATAAGAGGGATTTAGATTCTCCAGAATCTGACACCCTCTTCTGGAGTGTCTGAAAACAACTACAGTGTATTTATATCTAATAAATAAATAAATAAATAAATAAATAAATAAATAAATAAATAAACATTTTTAAAAGGATAAGAAAGAATGAAAAACCAGGCAGGCCTGCCCTCCTTATCTCTGTCTGTCTGTCTGTCTGTCTGTCTGATCCCCTGGAACTGGAGATGGGCCACTATATAGTTGCTGGTAGTTGATCCCAGGTTCTCTGGAAGAAGAGACAATGCTGTGAATTCTTGAGCCCTTTCAGTGGCCCCACCCATCTTTAAATTTTTAGATGTATATGTTAGGCTGTGTTTATGTCCATCATATGCAGACCATAATAGGGATTTATATTCTCCAGAATCTGACACCCTCTTCTGGAGTGTCTGAAGACAACTACAGTGTACTTATATCTAATAAATTCATAAATAAATAAATAAACATTATTTTAAAAGGATAAGAAAGAAAGAAAAACCAGGGAGGCCTGCCACCCTTGTCTGTCTGTGTCTTTGTCTGCCTGATCCCCTGGAACTGGAGATGGGCCACCATATAGTTGCTGGTATTTGTTCCCAGGTTCTCTGTTAGAGGAGACAATGCTGTTAATTGTTGAGCCCTTTCAGTGGCCCCACACATCTTTAAATTTTTAGAAGTATATGTGAGGCTGTGTTTATATACATCATATGCAGACCATAAGAGGGATTTAGATTCTCCAGTATCTGTCACCCTCTTGTGGAGTGTCTGAAGACAGCTACAGTGTACTTATATATAATAAATACATACATAAATAAATAAATAAATAAATAAATAAATAAACATTTTTTAAAAAGGATAAGAATGAAAGTAAAACCAGGCAGGCCTGCAATCCTTTTCTGTCTGTCTGTTTGTCTGTCTGATCCCCTGGAACTGGAGATGGGCCACAATATAGTTGCTGGTAGTTGATCCCAGGTCCTCTGGAAGAGGAGACAATGCTGTTAATTGTTGAGCCCTTTCAGTGGCCCCACCCATCTTTAAATTTTTAGAAGTATATGTGAGGCTGTGTTTATGCACATCATATGCAGACCATAAGAAAGATATAGATTCTCCAGAATCTGACACCCTCTTCTGGAGAGTCTGAAGACAGCTACAGTGTACTTATATCTAATAAATGCATAAATAAATAAATAAATAAATAAATGAATAAATAAATAAATAAATAAATAAATAAATAAATAAACATTTTTTAAAAAGGATAAGAAAGAAAGAAAAATCAGGCAGGCCTGCCATCATTATATCTGTCTGTCTGTCTGTCTGTCTGTCTTATCCCCTGGAACTTGAGATGGGCCACCATATAGTTGCTGCTATTTGATCCCACGTTCTCTGGAAGAAGAGACAATGCTGTTAATTGTTGAGCCCTTTCAGTGGGCCCACCGATCTTTAAATTTTTAGAAGTATATGTGAGGCTGTGTTTATTTACATCATATGCAGACCATAAGAGGGATTTAGATTCTCCAGAAGATGACACCCTCTTCTAGAGTGTCTGAAGACAGCTACAGTGTACTTATATCTAATAAATAAATAAATAAATAAATAAATAAATAAATAAATAAATAAATAAACATTTTTTTTAATGTATAAGAAAGAAAGAAAGACCAGGCAGGCCTCCATCCTTATCTCTGTCAGTCTGTCTGTCTGTCTGTCTGATCGCTTGGAACTGGAGATGGGCCACCATATAGTTGCTGTTATTTCATCCCAGGTTCTCTGGAAGAGGAGACAATGCTGTTAATTGTTGAGCCCTTTCAGTGGCTCCACCTATCTTTAAATTTTTAGAAGTATATGTTAGGCTGTGTTTATGTACATCATATGCAGACCATAAGAGGGATTTAGATTCTCCAGAATCTGACACCCTCTTCTGGAGTGTCTGAAGACAACTACAGTGTACTTATATCTAATAAATACATAAATAAATAAATAAATAAATAAATAAATAAATAAATAAATAAACAATATTTTAAAAGGATAAGAAAGAAAGAAAAACCAGGCAGGCCTGCCCTCCTTATCTCTGTCTGTCTGTCTGTCTGTCTGTCTGATCCCCTGGAACTGGAGATGGGCCACCATATAGTTGCTGGTAGTTGATCCCAGGTTCTCTGGAAGAAGAGACAATGCTGTTAATTGTTGAGCCCTTTCAGTGTCCCCACCCATCTTAAATTTTTAGAAGTGTATGTGAATCTATGTTTATGTCCATCATATGCAGACCATAAGAGGGATTTATATTCTCCAGAATCTGACACCCTCTTCTGGAGTGTCTGAAGACAGCTACAGTGTACTTATATCTAATAAATACATAAATAAATAAATAAACATTATTTTAAAAGGATAAGAAAGAAAGAAAGACCAGGCAGTCCTGCCCTCTTTATCTCTGTCTGTCTGTCTGTCTGTCTGATCCCCTAGAACTGGAGATGGGCCACCATATAGTTGCTGGTAGTTGATCCTAGGTTCTCTGGAAGAAGAGACAATGCTGTTAATTGTTCAGCCTTTTCAGTGGCCCCACCCATCTTAAATTTTTAGAAGTTTATGTGAATCTGTGTTTATGTCCATCATATGCAGACCATAAGAGGGATTTATATTCTCCAGAATCTGACACCCTCTTCTAGAGTGTCTGAAGACAGCTACAATGTACTTATATCTCATAAATACATAAATAAATAAATAAATATTTTTTAAAAAGGATAAGAAAGAAAGAAAAAACAGGGAGGCCTGCCACCCTTGTCTGTCTGTCTCTTTGTCTGCCTGATACCCTGGAACTGGAGATGGGCCACCATATAGTTGCTGGTAGTTGATCCCAGGTTCTCTGGTAGAGGAGACAATCCTGTTAATTGTTGAGCCCTCTCAGTGGCCCCACACATCTTTAAATTTTTAGAAGTATATGTGAGGCTGTGTTTATGTACATCATAAGCAGACCATAAGAGGGATTTAGATTCTCCAGAATCTGACACACTCTTCTGGAGTGTCTGAAGACAGCTAGAGTGTACTTATATCTAATAAATAAATAGATAAATAAATAAATAAATAAACATTTTTTAAAAAGGATAAGAAAGAAAGAAAGACCAGGCAGGCCTGCCATCCATATCTCTGTCTGTCTGTCTGTCTGTGTATCTGATCCCCGGGAACTGGAGATGTGCCACCATATAGTTGCTGGTAGTTGATCCAAGGTTCTCTGGAATAGGAGACAATGCTGTTAATTGTTGCGCCCTTTCAGTGGCCCCACACTTCTTTAAATAATTAGAAGTATATGTGAGGCTGTGTTTATGTACATCATATTCAGATTATAAGAGGATTTAGATTCTACAGAATCTGACACCCTCTACTGGAGTGTCTGAAGACAGTTACAGTGTACTTATATATAAAAAATTCATAAATAAAAAAATAAATGAATAAATAAATATATAAATAAACATTTTTAAAAAGGATAAGAAAGAAAGTAAGACCAGGCAGGCCTGCCATCCTTATCTCTGTCTGTCTGTCTGTCTGTCTGATCCCCTGGAACTGGAGATGGGCCATCATATAGTTGCTGGTAGTTGATACAAAGTTCTCTGGAAGAGGAGACAATGCTGTTAGTTGTTGAGCGCTTTCAGTGGCCCCACACTTCTTTAAATATTTACAAGTATATGTGAGGCTGTGTTTATTTACATCATATTCAGATTATAAGAGGATTTAGATTCTCCAGAATCTGACACCCTCTACTGGAGTGTCTGAAGACAGCTACAGTGTACTTTTATCTAATAAATACATAAATAAATAAATAAATAAATAAATAAATAAATAAATAAATAAACATTATTTAAACCAGATAGGAAAGAAAGAAAGACCAGGCAGGCCTGCCATCCTTATCTCTGTCTGTCTGTCTGTCTGTCTGTCTGTCTGTCGTTCTGATCCCCTCGAACTGGAGATGGGCCACCATATAGGTGCTGGTAGTTGATCCCAGGTTCTCTGGAAGAGGAGACAATGCTGTTAATTTTTGAGCCCTTTCAGTGGCCACACCCATCGTTAAATTTTTAGTAGTATATATGAGGCTGTGTTTATGTACATCATATGCAGACCATAAGAGGGATTTAGATTCTCCAGAATCTGACACCCTCTTCTGGATTGTCTGAAGACAGCTACAGTGTACTTATATCTAATAAATAAATAAATAAATAAATAAATAAATAAATAAATAAACATTATTTAAACCGGATAAGAAATAAAGAAAGACCAAGCAGGCCTACCATCATTATCTCTGTCTGTCTGTCTGTTTGTCTGTCTGTCTGTCTGTCGTTCTGATCCCCTGGATCTGGAGATGGGCCACCATATAGTTGCTGTGAGTTGATCCCAGGTTCTCTGGAAGAGGAGACAATGCTGTTAATTGTTGAGCCCTTTCAGTGGCTCCACCTATCTTTAAATTTTTAGAAGTATATGTTAGGCTGTGTTTATGTACATCATATGCAGACCATAAGAGGTATTTAGTTTCTCCAGAATCTGACACCCTTTTCTGGAGTGTCTGAGGACAACTACAGTGTACTTATATCTAATAAATAAATACATAAATACATAAATAAATAAACATTATTTTAAAAGGATAAGAAAGAAAGAAAGACCAGGCAGGCCTGCCCTCCTTATCTCTGTCTGTATGTCTGTCTGTCTGTCTGTCTGTCTGATCCCCTGGAACTCGAGATGGGCCACCATATAGTTGCTTGTAGTTGATCCCAGGTTCTCTGGAAGAAGAGACAATGCTGTTAATTGTTGAGCCCTTTCAGTGGCCCCACTCATCTTTAAATTTTTAGAAGTGTATGTGTATCTGTGTTTATGTCCATCATATGCAGACCATAAGAGGGATTTATATTCTCCAGAATCTGACACCCTCTTCTGGATTGTTTGAAGACAGCTACATTGTACTTATATCTAATAAATACATAAATAAATAAATAAACATTTTTTAAAAAAGATAAGAAAGAAAGAAAAACCAGGGAGGCCTGCCACCCTTGTCTGTCTGTCTCTTTGTCTGTCTGATCCCCTGCAACTGGAGATGGGCCACCATATAGTTGCTGGTAGTTCATCCCAGGTTCTCTGGTAGAGGAGACAATGCTGTTAATTGTTGAGCCGTTTCAGTGGCCCCACACATCTTTAAATTTTTAGAAGTATATGTGAGGCTGTGTTTATGTACATCATATGCAGACCATAAGAGGGATTTAGATTCTCCAGAATCTGACAGCCTCTTCTGGAGTGTCTGAAGACAGCTACATTGTACTTATATATAATAAATAAATAAATAAATAAATAAATAATAAACATTTTTTAAAAAGGATAAGAAAGAAAGTAAAACCAGGCAGGCCTACAATTCTTGTCTGTCTATCTGTCTGTCTGTCTGATCCCCTGGAACTGGAGATGGGCCACCATATAGTTGCTGCTAGTTGATCCCAGGTTCTGTGGTAGAGGAGACAATGCTGTTAATTGTTGAGCCGTTTCAGTGGCCCCACACTTCTTTAAATTTTTAGAAGTATATGTGAGGCTGTGTTTATGTACATCATATGCAGACCATAATAGGGATTTAGATTCTCCAGAATATGACACCCTCTTCTAAAGTGTCTGAAGACAGCTACAGTGTACTTATATCTAATAAATACATATATGAATAAATAAACATTTTTAAAATGTATAAGAAATAAATAAAAACCAGGCAGGTCTGTAATCCTTGTCTGTCTGTCTGTATGTATGTCTGTCTGATCCCCTGTAACTGGAGATGGGCCACAATATAGTTGCTGGTAGTTGATCCCAGGTCCTTTTGAAGATGAGACAATGCTGTTAATTGTTGAGCCCTTTCAGTGGCCCCACCCATCTTTAAATTTTTAGAAGTATATGTGACGCTGTGTTTATGTACATCATATGCAGACCATAAGGGGGATATAGATTCTCCAGAATCTGACACCCTCTTCTGGAGTGTCTGAAGACAGCTACAGTGTACTTATATCTAATAAATACATAAATAAATAAATAAATAAATAAATAAATAAATGAATAAATGAATAAATGAATAAATAAATAAATAAACATTTTTAAAAAGGATAAGAAATAAAGAAAAATCAGGCAGGCCTGCCATCCTTATCTCTGTCTGTCTGTCTGTCTGTCTGATCCCCTGCAACTTGAGATGGGCCATCATATAGTTGCTGGTATTTGATCCCAAGTTTTCTGGAAGAGGAGACAATGGTGTTAATTGTTGAGCCCTTTCAGTGGGCCCACACATCTTTAAATTTTTAGAAGTATATGTGAGGCTGTGTTTATGTACATCATATGCAGACCATAAGAGGGATTTATATTCTCCAGAATATGACACCCTCTTCTGGAGAGTCTGAAGACAGCTACAGTGTACTTATATCTAATAAATACATAAATAAATATATAAATAAACATTTTTTTAAAAAAGATAAGAAAGAAAGACCAGGCAGGCCTGCCATCCTTATAACTGTCTATATGTCTGTCTGTCTGATCCCCTGGAACTGGAGATGGGCCACAATATAGTTGCTGGTAGTTGGTCCCAGGTTCTCTGGAAGAGGAGACAATGCTGTTAATTGTTGAACCCTTTCAGTGGCCCCACCCATCCTTAAATTTTTAGAAGTGTATGTGAGGCTGTGTTCATGTACATCATATGCAGACCATAAGAGGGATATAGATTCTCCAGAATCTGACACCCTCTTCTGGAGAGTCTGAAGACAGCTACAGTGTACTTATATCTAATAAATACATAAATAAATAAAAAAATGAATAATTGAATAAATAAATAAATAAATAAACATTTTTTAAAAAGGATAAGAAAGCAAGAAAAATCAGGCAGGCCTGCCATCCTTATCTCTGTCTGTCTGTCCTTCTGTCTGTCTTATCCCCTGGAACTTGAGATGGGCCACCCTATAGTTGCTGGTAGTTGATCCCACGTTCTTTGGAAGAAGAGAGAATGCTGTTAATTGTTGAGCCCTTTCAGTGGGCCCACCCATCTTTAATTTTTAGAAGTATATGTGAGGCTGTGTTTATGTACATCACATGCAGACCATAAGAGGGATTTAGATTCTCCAGAAGATGACACCCTCTTCTAGAGTGTCTGAAGACAGCTACAGTGTACTTATATCTAATAAATACATAAATAAATAAATAAATAAATAAATAAATAAACATTATTTTAAAAGGGTAAGAAAGAAAGAAAAATCAGGCAGGACTGCCATCCTTATCTCTGTCTGTCTGTCTGTCTGTCTGATCCCCTGGAACTGGAGTTGGGCCACCATATATTTGCTGGTAGTTGATCCCAGGTTGTCTGGAAGAAGAGACAATGCTGTTAATTGTTGAGCCCTTTCAGTGGCCCCACCCATCTTAAATTTTTAGAAGTGTATGTGAATCTGTGTTTATGTCCATCATATGCAGACCATCAGAGGGATTTATATTCTCCAGAATCTGACACCCTCTTCTGGAGTGTCTGAAGACAGCTACAGTGTACTTATATCTAATAAATACATAAATAAATAAATAAATATTTTTTAAAAATATAAGAAAGAAAGAAAAGCCAGGGAGGCCTGCCACTCTTGTCTGTCTGTCTCTTTGTCTGCCTGATCCCCTGGAACTGGAGATGGGCCACCATATAGTTGCTGGTAGTTGATCCCAGGTTCTCAGGTAGAGGAGACAATGCTGTTAATTGTAGAGACCTCTCAGTGGCCCCACACATCTTTAAATTTTTAGAAGTATATGTGAGGCTGTGTTATGTACATCATATGCAGACCATAAGAGGGATTTAGATTCTCCAGTATCTGACACCCTCTTCAGGAGTGTCTGAAGACAGCTACAGTGTACTTATATCTAATAAATACATAAATAAATATATAAATAAACATTTTTTAAAAAGGATAAGAAAGAAAGAAAGACCAGGCAGGCCTGCCATCCTTATCAATGTCTGTATGTCTGTCTATCTGATCCCCAGGAATTGGTAATGGGCCACCATATAGTTGCTGGTATTTGATCCCAGGTACTCTGGAAGAGGAGACAATGCTCTTAATTGTTGAGCTTTTAGAGTGGCCCCAGCCTTCTTTAAATTTTTAGAAGTATATGTGAGGCTGTGTTTATGTACATCATATGCAGACCATAAGAGGGATTTAGATTCTCCAGAATCTGACACCCTCTTCTGGAGTGTCTGAACAGCTACAGTGTACTTATATCTAATAAATAAATAAATAAATAAATAAATAAATAAATAAATAAATAAAAATAAACATTTTTTAAAAAAGATAAGACAGAAAGAAAGACCAGGCAGGCCTGCCATCCATATCGCTGTCTGTCTGTCTGTCTGTCTGTCAGTCTGATACCTGGGAACTGGAGATGGGCCACGAATAGTTGCTGGTAGTTGATCCCAGGTTCTCTGGAATAGGAGACAATGCTGTTAATTGTTGAGCCCTTTCAGTGGCCCCACCCATCTTTAAATAATTAGAAGTATATGTGAGGCTTTGTTTATGTACATCATATGCAGACCATAAGAGGGATTTAGATTCTCCAGAATCTGACACCCTCTTCTGGAGTGTCTGAAGACAGCTACAGTGTACTTATATCTAATAAATAAATAGATAATAAATAAATAAATAAATAAATAAATAAATAAATAAACATTTTTTAAAAAGGATAAGAAAGATAGTAAGACTAGGCAGTCCTGCCATCCTTATCTCTGTCTGTCTGTCTGTCTGTCTGTCTGATCCCCTGGAACTGGAGATGGGCCACCATATAGTTGCTGGTAGTTGATCCAAGGATCTCTGGAAGAAGAGACAATGCTGTTAATTGTTGAGCCCTTTCAGTGGCCCCACCCATCTTTAAATAATTAGAAGTATATGTGAGGCTGTGTTTATGTACATCATATGCAGACCATAAGGGGGATATAGATTCTCCAGAATCTGACACCCTCTTCTGGAGTGTCTGAAGACAGCTACAGTGTACTTATATCTAATAAATACATAAATAAATAAATAAATAAATAAATAAATAAATAAATAAATGAATAAATGAATAAATGAATAAATGAATAAATAAATAAATAAACATTTTTAAAAAGGATAAGAAATAAAGAAAAATCAGGCAGGCCTGCCATCCTTATCTCTGTCTGTCTGTCTGTCTGTCTGATCCCCTGCAACTTGAGATGGGCCATCATATAGTTGCTGGTATTTGATCCCAAGTTTTCTGGAAGAGGAGACAATGGTGTTAATTGTTGAGCCCTTTCAGTGGGCCCACACATCTTTAAATTTTTAGAAGTATATGTGAGGCTGTGTTTATGTACATCATATGCAGACCATAAGAGGGATTTATATTCTCCAGAATATGACACCCTCTTCTGGAGAGTCTGAAGACAGCTACAGTGTACTTATATCTAATAAATACATAAATAAATATATAAATAAACATTTTTTTAAAAAAGATAAGAAAGAAAGACCAGGCAGGCCTGCCATCCTTATAACTGTCTATATGTCTGTCTGTCTGATCCCCTGGAACTGGAGATGGGCCACAATATAGTTGCTGGTAGTTGGTCCCAGGTTCTCTGGAAGAGGAGACAATGCTGTTAATTGTTGAACCCTTTCAGTGGCCCCACCCATCCTTAAATTTTTAGAAGTGTATGTGAGGCTGTGTTCATGTACATCATATGCAGACCATAAGAGGGATATAGATTCTCCAGAATCTGACACCCTCTTCTGGAGAGTCTGAAGACAGCTACAGTGTACTTATATCTAATAAATACATAAATAAATAAAAAAATGAATAATTGAATAAATAAATAAATAAATAAACATTTTTTAAAAAGGATAAGAAAGCAAGAAAAATCAGGCAGGCCTGCCATCCTTATCTCTGTCTGTCTGTCCTTCTGTCTGTCTTATCCCCTGGAACTTGAGATGGGCCACCCTATAGTTGCTGGTAGTTGATCCCACGTTCTTTGGAAGAAGAGAGAATGCTGTTAATTGTTGAGCCCTTTCAGTGGGCCCACCCATCTTTAATTTTTAGAAGTATATGTGAGGCTGTGTTTATGTACATCACATGCAGACCATAAGAGGGATTTAGATTCTCCAGAAGATGACACCCTCTTCTAGAGTGTCTGAAGACAGCTACAGTGTACTTATATCTAATAAATACATAAATAAATAAATAAATAAATAAATAAATAAACATTATTTTAAAAGGGTAAGAAAGAAAGAAAAATCAGGCAGGACTGCCATCCTTATCTCTGTCTGTCTGTCTGTCTGTCTGATCCCCTGGAACTGGAGTTGGGCCACCATATATTTGCTGGTAGTTGATCCCAGGTTGTCTGGAAGAAGAGACAATGCTGTTAATTGTTGAGCCCTTTCAGTGGCCCCACCCATCTTAAATTTTTAGAAGTGTATGTGAATCTGTGTTTATGTCCATCATATGCAGACCATCAGAGGGATTTATATTCTCCAGAATCTGACACCCTCTTCTGGAGTGTCTGAAGACAGCTACAGTGTACTTATATCTAATAAATACATAAATAAATAAATAAATAAATAAATAAATAAATACATAAAAAAAATAAACATTTTTTAAAAAAGATAAGACAGAAAGAAAGACCAGGCAGGCCTGCCATCCATATCGCTGTCTGTCTGTCTGTCTGTCTGTCAGTCTGATACCTGGGAACTGGAGATGGGCCACGAATAGTTGCTGGTAGTTGATCCCAGGTTCTCTGGAATAGGAGACAATGCTGTTAATTGTTGAGCCCTTTCAGTGGCCCCACCCATCTTTAAATAATTAGAAGTATATGTGAGGCTGTGTTTATGTACATCATATGCAGACCATAAGAGGGATTTAGATTCTCCAGAATCTGACACCCTCTTCTGGAGTGTCTGAAGACAGCTACAGTGTACTTATATCTAATAAATAAATAGATAATAAATAAATAAATAAATAAATAAATAAATAAACATTTTTTAAAAAGGATAAGAAAGATAGTAAGACTAGGCAGTCCTGCCATCCTTATCTCTGTCTGTCTGTCTGTCTGTCTGATCCCCTGTAACTGGAGATGGGCCACAATATAGTTGCTGGTAGTTGATCCCAGGTCCTTTTGAAGATGAGACAATGCTGTTAATTGTTGAGCCCTTTCAGTGGCCCCACCCATCTTTAAATTTTTAGAAGTATATGTGACGCTGTGTTTATGTACATCATATGCAGACCATAAGGGGGATATAGATTCTCCAGAATCTGACACCCTCTTCTGGAGTGTCTGAAGACAGCTACAGTGTACTTATATCTAATAAATACATAAATAAATAAATAAATAAATAAATAAATAAATAAATGAATAAATGAATAAATGAATAAATAAATAAATAAACATTTTTAAAAAGGATAAGAAATAAAGAAAAATCAGGCAGGCCTGCCATCCTTATCTCTGTCTGTCTGTCTGTCTGTCTGATCCCCTGCAACTTGAGATGGGCCATCATATAGTTGCTGGTATTTGATCCCAAGTTTTCTGGAAGAGGAGACAATGGTGTTAATTGTTGAGCCCTTTCAGTGGGCCCACACATCTTTAAATTTTTAGAAGTATATGTGAGGCTGTGTTTATGTACATCATATGCAGACCATAAGAGGGATTTATATTCTCCAGAATATGACACCCTCTTCTGGAGAGTCTGAAGACAGCTACAGTGTACTTATATCTAATAAATACATAAATAAATATATAAATAAACATTTTTTTAAAAAAGATAAGAAAGAAAGACCAGGCAGGCCTGCCATCCTTATAACTGTCTATATGTCTGTCTGTCTGATCCCCTGGAACTGGAGATGGGCCACAATATAGTTGCTGGTAGTTGGTCCCAGGTTCTCTGGAAGAGGAGACAATGCTGTTAATTGTTGAACCCTTTCAGTGGCCCCACCCATCCTTAAATTTTTAGAAGTGTATGTGAGGCTGTGTTCATGTACATCATATGCAGACCATAAGAGGGATATAGATTCTCCAGAATCTGACACCCTCTTCTGGAGAGTCTGAAGACAGCTACAGTGTACTTATATCTAATAAATACATAAATAAATAAAAAAATGAATAATTGAATAAATAAATAAATAAATAAACATTTTTTAAAAAGGATAAGAAAGCAAGAAAAATCAGGCAGGCCTGCCATCCTTATCTCTGTCTGTCTGTCCTTCTGTCTGTCTTATCCCCTGGAACTTGAGATGGGCCACCCTATAGTTGCTGGTAGTTGATCCCACGTTCTTTGGAAGAAGAGAGAATGCTGTTAATTGTTGAGCCCTTTCAGTGGGCCCACCCATCTTTAATTTTTAGAAGTATATGTGAGGCTGTGTTTATGTACATCACATGCAGACCATAAGAGGGATTTAGATTCTCCAGAAGATGACACCCTCTTCTAGAGTGTCTGAAGACAGCTACAGTGTACTTATATCTAATAAATACATAAATAAATAAATAAATAAATAAATAAATAAATAAACATTATTTTAAAAGGGTAAGAAAGAAAGAAAAATCAGGCAGGACTGCCATCCTTATCTCTGTCTGTCTGTCTGTCTGTCTGATCCCCTGGAACTGGAGTTGGGCCACCATATATTTTCTGGTAGTTGATCCCAGGTTGTCTGGAAGAAGAGACAATGCTGTTAATTGTTGAGCCCTTTCAGTGGCCCCACCCATCTTAAATTTTTAGAAGTGTATGTGAATCTGTGTTTATGTCCATCATATGCAGACCATCAGAGGGATTTATATTCTCCAGAATCTGACACCCTCTTCTGGAGTGTCTGAAGACAGCTACAGTGTACTTATATCTAATAAATACATAAATAAATAAATAAATATTTTTTAAAAATATAAGAAAGAAAGAAAAGCCAGGGAGGCCTGCCACTCTTGTCTGTCTGTCTCTTTGTCTGCCTGATCCCCTGGAACTGGAGATGGGCCACCATATAGTTGCTGGTAGTTGATCCCAGGTTCTCAGGTAGAGGAGACAATGCTGTTAATTGTAGAGACCTCTCAGTGGCCCCACACATCTTTAAATTTTTAGAAGTATATGTGAGGCTGTGTTTATGTACATCATATGCAGACCATAAGAGGGATTTAGATTCTCCAGTATCTGACACCCTCTTCAGGAGTGTCTGAAGACAGCTACAGTGTACTTATATCTAATAAATACATAAATAAATATATAAATAAACATTTTTTAAAAAGGATAAGAAAGAAAGAAAGACCAGGCAGGCCTGCCATCCTTATCAATGTCTGTATGTCTGTCTATCTGATCCCCAGGAATTGGTAATGGGCCACCATATAGTTGCTGGTAGTTGATCCCAAGTACTCTGGAAGAGGAGACAATGCTCTTAATTGTTGAGCTTTTAGAGTGGCCCCAGCCTTCTTTAAATTTTTAGAAGTATATGTGAGGCTGTGTTTATGTACATCATATGCAGACCATAAGAGGGATTTAGATTCTCCAGAATCTGACACCCTCTTCTGGATTGTCTGAACAGCTACAGTGTACTTATATCTAATAAATAAATAAATAAATAAATAAATAAATAAATAAATAAATAAAAAATAAACATTTTTTAAAAAAGATAAGACAGAAAGAAAGACCAGGCAGGCCTGCCATCCATATCGCTGTCTGTCTGTCTGTCTGTCTGTCAGTCTGATACCTGGGAACTGGAGATGGGCCACGAATAGTTGCTGGTAGTTGATCCCAGGTTCTCTGGAAGAGGAGACAATGCTGTTAATTGTTGAGCCCTTTCAGTGGCCCCACCCATCTTTAAATAATTAGAAGTATATGTGAGGCTGTGTTTATGTACATCATATGCAGACCATAAGAGGGATTTAGATTCTCCAGAATCTGACACCCTCTTCTGGAGTGTCTGAAGACAGCTACAGTGTACTTATATCTAATAAATAAATAGATAATAAATAAATAAATAAATAAATAAATAAATAAATAAATAAACATTTTTTAAAAAGGATAAGCAAGATAGTAAGACTAGGCAGTCCTGCCATCCTTATCTCTGTCTGTCTGTCTGTCTGTCTGATCCCCTGGAACTGGAGATGGGCCACCATATAGTTGCTGGTAGTTGATCCAAGGATCTCTGGAAGAAGAGACAATGCTGTTAATTGTTGAGCCCTATCAGTGGCCCCACACTTATTTAAATATTTAGAAGTATATGTGAGGCTGTGTTTATGTACATCATATTCAGATTATAAGAGGATTTAGATTCTCCAGAATCTGACACCCTCTACTGGAGTGTCTGAAGACAGCTACAGTGTACTTATATATAATAAATACATAAAAAAATAAATAAATAAACATTTTTTAAAAAGGATAAGAAAGAAAGTAAGACCAGGCAGGCCTGCCATCCTTATATCTGTCTGTCTGTCTGTCTGTCTGATCCCCTGGAACTGGAGATGGGCTACCATATAGTTGCTGGTAGTTGATACCAGGTTCTCTGGAAGAGGAGACAATGCTGTTAATTGTTGACCCCTATTTGTGGCCCTACCCATCTTTAAATTTTTAGAAGTGTATGTGAGGCTGTGTTTATGTACATCATATGCAGACCAGAAGAGGGATTTAGATTCATCAGTTTCTGACACCCTCTTCTGGAGTGTCTGAATACAGCTACAGTGTACATATAATAAATAAATAAATAAATAAATAAATAAATAAATAAATAAATAAATAAATAAATAAACATTATTTAAATCAGATAAGAAAGAAAGAAAACCAGGCAGTCCTGCCATCCTTATCTCTGTCTGTCTGTCTGTCTGTCGTTCTGATCCCCTGGAATTGGAGATGGGCCACCATATAGGTGCTGGTAGTTGATCCCAGGTTCTCTGGAAGAGGAGACAATGCTATTAATTGTTGAGCGCTTTCAGTGGCCCCACCCATCGTTAAATTTTTAGTAGTATATGTGAGGCTATGTTTATGTACATCATATGCAGACCATAAGAGGGATTTAGATTCTCCAGAATCTGACACCCTCTTCTGGAGTGTCTGAAGACAGCTACAGTGTACTTATATCTAATAAATACATAAATAAATAAACATTTTTTAAAAAGGATAAGAAAGAAATAAAGATCAGGCAGGCCTGCCAACCTTATCCTTGTCTGTCTGTCTGTCTGTCTGATACCCTGGGAGTGGAGATGGGCCACCATATAGTTGCAGGTAGTTGATCCCAGGTTCTCTGGAAGAGGAGACAATGCTGTTAATTGCTGAGCCCTTTCAGTGGCCCCCCCCACCTTTAAATTTTAAGAAGTAAATGTGAGGCTGTGTTTATGTACATCATATGCAGACCATAAGAGGGATTTAGATTCTCCAGAATCTGACACCTTCTTCTGGAGTGTCTGAAGACGGCTAGAGTGTACTTATATCTAATAAACATATAAATAAATAAATAAACATTTTTTAAAAAGGATAAGAAAGAAAGAAAGACCAGGCAGGCCTGCCATCCTTATCTCTGTCAGTCTGTCTGTCTGTCAGTCTGTCTGATCTCTTGGAACTGGAGATGGGCCACGATATAGTTGCTGGTAGTTGATCCCAGGTACTCTGGAAGAGGAGACAATGCTGTTAATTGTTGAGCTTTTAGAGTGGCCCCACCCTTCTTTAAATTTTTAGAAGTATATGTGAGGCTGTGTTTACGTACATCATATGCAGACCATAAGAGGGATTTAGATTCTACAGAATCTGACACCATCTTCTGGAGTGTCTAAACAGCTACAGTGTACTTATAACTAAAAAATATATAAAAAATAAATAAATAAATAAATAAATAAATAAATAAACATTTTTTAAAAAGGAAAAGACAGAAAGAAAGACCAGGCAGGCCTGCCATCCATATCTCTGTCTGTCTGTCTGTCTGTCAATCTGATACCTGGGAACTGGAGATGGGCCACGAATAGTTGCTGGTAGTTGATCCCAAGTTCTCTGGAAGAGGAAACAATGCTGTTAATTGTTGAGCCCTTTCAGTGGCGCCACCCATCTTTAAATATTTAGAAGTATATGTTAGGCTGTGTTTATGTACATCATATGCAGATCATAAGAGGGATTTAGATTCTCCAGAATCTGACACCCTCTTCTGGAGTGTCTGAAGACAGCTACAGTGTACTTCTATCTAATAAATACATAGATAAATAAATAAATAAATAAATAAACATTTTTTAAAAAGGATAAGAAAGAAAGAAAGAACAGTCAGGCCTGCCATCCATTTCTCTGTCTGTCTGTCTGTCAATCTGATCCCCGGGAACTGGAGATGGGCCACCATATAGTTGCTGGTAGTTG
This sequence comes from Mus caroli, assembly GCF_978045245.1. Taxonomy (NCBI): domain Eukaryota; kingdom Metazoa; phylum Chordata; class Mammalia; order Rodentia; family Muridae; genus Mus; species Mus caroli. The sequence goes on along the minus strand of NW_028227498.1, from coordinate 142,203 downwards.
ATCCAAGGTTCTCTGGAAGAGGAGACAATGCTGTTAATTGTTGAGCTCTTTCAGTGGCCCCACACTTCTTTAAATATTTAGAAGTATATGTGAGGCCTTTTTATGTACATCATATTCAGATTATAAGAGGATTTAGATTCTCCAGTATCTGATACCCTCTACTGGAGTGTCTGAAGACAGCTACAGTGTACTTATAATAAATAAATAAATAAATAAATAAATAAATAAACATTTTTTAAAAAGGATAAGAAAGAAAGTAAGACCAGGCAGGCCTGCCATCCTTATCTCTGTCAGTCTGTCTGTCTGTCTGTCTGATCCCCTGGAACTGGAGGTGGGCCACCATATAGTTGCTGGTAGTTGATCCAGGTCCTCTGGAAGAGGAGACAATGATGTTAATTGTTGAGCTTTTAGAGTGGCCCCACCCTTCTTTAAATTTTTAGAAGTATATGTGAGGCTGTGTATGTACATCATATGCAGACCATAAGAGGGATTTAGATTCTCCAGAATCTGACACCCTCTTCTGGAGTGTCTGAACAGCTACAGTGTACTTATATCTAATAATAAATAAATAAATAAATAAATAAATAAATAAACAAACATTTTTTTTAAAAAAGGATAAGAAAGAAAGAAAGACCAGGCAGGCCTGAAATCCTTATCACTGTCTGTCTGTCTGTCTGTCTGATCCCCTGGAACTGGAGATGGGCCAATTTTAGGTGCTGGTAGTTGATCCCAGTTTCTCTGGAAGAGGAGACAATGCTGTTAATTGTTGAGTCCTTTCAGTGGCCCCACGTATTTATAATTTTTAGAAGTATATGTGAGGCTGTGTTTATGTACATCATATTCAGACCATAAGAGGGATTTTGATTCTCTAGAATCTGACACCCTCTTCTGGAGTGTCTGAAGACGGCTACAGTGTACTTATATCTAATAAATACATAAATAAATAAATAAATAAATAAATAAATAAATAAATAAATAAACAATTTTTAAAAAGTATAAGAAATAAAGAAAGACCAGGCAGGCCTGCCATCCTTATCTCTGTCTCTCTGTCTGTCTGTCTGTCTGTCTGATCCACTGGAACTGGAGATGGGCCACCATAAGGTGCTGGTAGTTTATCCCAGGTTCTCTGAAAGAGGAGACAATGCTGTTAATTCTTGAGCCCTCTCAGTGGCCCCACACATCTTTAAATTTTTAGAAGTATATGCGAGGCTGTGTTTATGTACATCATATGCAGACCATAAGAGGGATTTAGATTCTCCAGAATCTGACACCCTCTTCTGGAGTGTCTGAAAGCAGCTAGAGTGTACATATATCTAATAAATACATAAATAAATATATAAATAAACATTTTTTTAAAAAGGATAAGAAAGAAAGAAAGAACAGGCAGGCCTGCCATCCTTATCACTGTATGTATGTCTGTCTGTGTGATCCCCTGGAACTGGAGATGGGCCACCATATAATTGCTGGTAGTTGATCCCAGGTACTCTGGAAAAGGAGACAATGCTGTTAATTGTTGAGCTTTTAGAGTGGCCCCACCCTTCTATAAATTTTTAGAAGTATATGTGAGGCTGTGTTTATGTACATCATATGCAGACCATAAGAGGGATTTAGATTCTCCAGAATCTGACACCCTCTTCTGGAGTGTCTGAACAGCTACAGTGTACTTATATCTAATAATAAATAAATAAATAAATAAATAAATAAATAAATAAATAAATAAATAAACGAACATTTTTTTAAAAAAAGAATAAGAAAGAAAGAAAGACCAGGCAGGCCTGCCATCCTTATCACTGTCTGTCTGTCTTTCTTTTTGATCCCCTGGAACTGGAGATGGGCCACCATTTAGGTGCTGGTAGTTGATCCCAGGTTCTCTGGAAGAGGAGACAATGCTGTTAATTGTTGAGTGCTTTCAGTGGCCCCACCTATTTATAATTTTTAGAAGTATATGTGAGGCTGTGTTTATGTACATCATATTCAGACCATAAGAGGGATTTAGATTCTCTAGAATCTGACACCCTCTTCTGGAGTGTCTGAAGACGGCTACAGTGTACTTATATCTAATAAATACATAAATAAATAAATAAATAAATAAATAAATAAATAAATAAACAATTTTTAAAAAGTATAAGAAATAAAGAAAGACCAGGCAGGCCTGCCATCCTTATCTCTGTCTCTCTGTCTGTCTGTCTGTCTGATCCACTGGAACTGGAGATGGGCCACCATAAGGTGCTGGTAGTTTATCCCAGGTTCTCTGAAAGAGGAGACAATGCTGTTAATTGTTGAGCCCTCTCAGTGGCCCCACACATCTTTAAATTTTTAGAAGTATATGCGAGGCTGTGTTTATGTACATCATATGCAGACCATAAGAGGGATTTAGATTCTCCAGAATTTGACACCCTCTTCTGGAGTGTCTGTAAGAAGCTACAGTGTACATATATCTAATAAATATATAAATAAATATATAAATAAACATTTTTTTAAAAAGGATAAGAAAGAAAGAAAGACCAGGCAGGCCTGCCATCCTTATCACTGTCTGTATGTCTCTCTGTCTGATCCCCTGGAACTGGAGATGGGCCACCTTTTAGGTGCTGGTAGTTGATCCCAGGTTCTCTGGAAGAGGAGACAATGCTGTTAATTGTTGAGTCCTTTCAGTGGCCCCACCTATTTATAATTTTTAGAAGTATATGTGAGGCTGTGTTTATGTCCATCATATTCAGACCATAAGAGGGATTTAGATTCTCTAGAATCTGACACCCTCTTCTGGAGTGTCTGAAGACGGCTACAGTGTACTTATATCTAATAAATACATAAATAAATAAATAAATAAATAAATAAATAAATAAACATTTTTTTAAAAGTATAAGAAATAAAGAAAGACCAGGCAGGCCTGCCATCCTTATCTCTGTCTCTCTGTCTGTCTGTCTGTCTGATACACTGGAACTGGAGATGGGCCACCATAAGGTGCTGGTAGTTCATCCCAGGTTCTCTGAAAGAGGAGACAATGCTGTTACTTGTTGAGCGCTCTCAGTGGCCCCACACTTCTTTAAATTTTTAGAAGTATATGTGAGGCTGTGTTTATGTACATCATATGCAGACGATAAGAGGGATTTAGGTTCTCCAGAATCTGACACCCTCTTTTGGAGTGTCTGTACAGCTATAGTGTACTTATATCTAATAAATAAATAAATAAATAAATAAATAAATAAATAAATAAACAAACAAACATTTTTTTAAAAAAAGTATAAGAAAGAAAGAAAAACCAGGCAGGCCTGCCATCCTGATCACTGTCTGTCTGTCTGTCTGTCTGATCCCTGGAACTGGAGATGGACCACCATATAGTTGCTGGTAGTTCATCCCAGGTTCTCTATAAGAGGAGACAATGCTGTTAATTGTTGAGCCCTTTCAGTGGCCGCACACATCTTATAATTTTTAGAAGTATATGTTAGGCTGTGTTTATGTACATCATATGCAGACCATAAGAGGGATTTAGATTCTCCAGAATCTGACACCCTCTTCTGGAGTGTCTGAAAAGCTACAGTGTACTTTTATCTAATAAATACATAAATAAATAAATAAATAAATAAATAAATAAATAAATAAACATTTTTAAAAATGTATAAGAAATAAAGACCAGGCAGGACTGCCATCCTTATCTCTGTCTCTCTGTCTGTCTGTCGGTCTGATCCACTGGAACTGGAGATGGGCCACCATAAGGTGCTGGTAGTTTATCCCAGGTTCTCTGAAAGAAGAGACTATGCTGTTAATTGTTGAGCCCTCTCAGTGGCCCCACCCATCTTTAAATTTTTAGAAGTATATGTGAGGCTGTGTTTATGTACATCATATGCAGACCATAAGAGGGATTTAGATTCTCCAGAATCTGACACCCTCTTCTGGAGTGTCTGAAGACAGCTACAGTGTACTTATATCTAATAAATACGTAAATAAATATATAAATAAACATTTTTTTAAAAAGGATAAGAAAAAAATAAAGACCAGGCAGGCCTGCCATCCTTATCACTGTCTCTATGTCTGTCTGTCTGATCCCCTGGAACTGGAGATGGACCACAATATAGTTGCTGGTAGTTGATCCCAGGTTCTCTATAAGACGAGACAATGCTGTTAATTGTTGAGCCCTTTCAGTGTCCCCACAGATCTTTTAATTTTTAGAAGTATATGTTAGGCTGTGTTTATGTACATCATATGGAGACCATAAGAGGGAGTTAGATTCTCCAGAATCTGACACCCTCTACTGGAGTGTCTGAACAGCTACAGTGTACTTATATCTAATAATTATATAAATAAATAAATAAATAAATAAATAAATAAATAAATAAATATTTTTTAAAAAGGATAAGAATGAAAGAAAGAAAGACCAGACAGGCATGCCATCCTTATATCTGTCTGTCTGTCTGTCTGTCTGATCCCCTGGAACTGGAGATGGGCCACTTTGTAGGTGCTGGAGGTTGATCCCAGGTTCTCTGGAAGAGGAGACAATGCTGTTCATTGTTGATTCCTTTCAGTGGCCTTTTAATTTTTTAAGTTTATGTGAGGCTGTGTTTATGTACATCATATTCAGACCATAAGAGGGATTTAGATTCTCTAGAAACTGACACCCTCTTCTGGAGTGTCTGAAGACGGCTACAGTGTAGTTATATCTAATAAATAAATAAATAAATAAATAAATAAATAAACATTTTTTAAAAAGTATAAGAAATAAAGAAAGACCAGGCAGGCCTGCCATCTTTATCTCTGTCTCTCTGTCTGTCTGTCTGTCTGTCTGATCCACTGGAACTGGAGATGGGCCACCATAAGGTGCTGGTAGTTTATCCCAGGTTCTCTGAGAGAGGAGACAATGCTGTTAACTGTTGAGCCCTCTCAGTGGCCCCACACATCTTTAAATTTTTAGAAGTATATGTGAGGCTGTGTTTATGTACATCATATGCAGACCATAAGAGGGATTTAGATTCTCCAGAATCTGACACCCTCTTCTGGAGTGTCTGAAGACAGCTACAGTGTACTTATATCTAATAAATACATAAATAAATATATAAATAAACATTTTTTTTTAAAGGATAAGAAAGAAAGAAAGACCAGGCAGGCCTGCCATCCATATCTCTGTCTGTCTGTCTGTCTGTCTATCTGATCCCTGGGAACTGGAGATGGGCCACGAATAGTTGCTGGTAGTTGATCCCAGGTTCTCTGGAAGAGGAGACAATGCTGTTAATTGTTGAGCCTTTTTCAGTGGCGCCACCCATCTTTAAATATTTAGAAGTATATGTGAGGCTGTGTTTATGTACATCATATTCAGACCATAGGAGGGATTTAGATTCTCCAGAATCTGACACCCTCTTCTGGAGTGTCTGAAGACAGCTACAGTGTAGTTATATCTAATAAATAAATAGATAAATAAATAAATAAATAAATAAACATTTTTTAAAAAGGATAAGAAAGAAAGAAAGACCAGGCAGGCCTGCCATCCATATATCTGTCTGTCTGTCTGTCTGTCTATCTGATCCCCGGGAACTGGAGATGGGCCACCATATAGTTGCTGGTAGTTGATCCAAGGTTTTCTGGAAGAGGAGACAATGCTGTTAATTGTTGAGCCCTTTCAGTGGCCCCACACTTCTTTAAATATTTAGAAGTACATGTGAGGCTGTGTTTATGTACATCATATTCAGATTATAAGAGGATTTAGATTCTCCAGAATCTGACACCATATACTGGAGTGTCTGAAGACAGCTACAGTGTACTTATAATAAATAAATAAATAAATAAATAAATAAATAAATAAACATTTTTGAAAAAGGATAAGAAAGAAAGTAAGACCAGGCAGGCCTGCCATCCTTATCTCTGTCTGTCTGTCTGTCTGTCTGTCTGATCCACTGGAACTGGAGATGGGCCACCTTATAGTTGCTGGTAGTTGATCCCAGGTTCTCTGGAAGAGGAGACAATGCTGTTAATTGTTGAGCTCTTTCAGTGGCCCCACCCATTTTTAATTTTTAGAAGTATATGTGATGCTGTGTTTATGTACATCATATTCAGACCATAAGAGGGATTTAGATTCTCTAGAATCTGTCATCCTCTTCTGGAGTGTCTGAAGACGGGTACAGTGTACTTATATCTAATAAATACATAAATAAATAAATAAATAAACATTTTTTAAAAAGTATAAGAAATAAAGAAAGACCAGGCAGTCCTGCCATCTTTATCTCTGTCTCTCTGTCTGTCTGTCTGTCTGATCCACTGAAACTGGAGATGGGCCACCATAAGGTGCTGGTATTTTATCCCAGGTTCTCTGAAAGAGGAGACAATGCTGTTAATTGTTGAGCCCTCTCAGTGGCCCCACACATCTTTAAATTTTTAGAAGTATATGTGAGGCTGTGTTTATGTACATCATATGCAGACCATAAGAGGGATTTAGATTCTCCAGAATCTGACACCCTCTTCTGGAGTGTCTGAAGACAGCTACAGTGTACTTATATCTAAGAAATACATAAATAAATATATAAATAAACATTTTTTAAAAAAGGATAAGAATGAAAGAAAGACCATACAGGCCTGCCATCCTTAGCACTGTCTGTATGTCTGTCTGTCTGATCCCCTGGAACTGGAGATGGGCCACCAAATAGTTGCTGGTAGTCGATCCCTGGTATTATGGAAGAGGAGACAATGCTGTTAATTGTTGAGATTTTAGAGTGGCCCCACCCTTCTTTAAATTTTTAGAAGTATATGTGAGGCTGTGTTTATGTACATCATATGCAGACCATAAGAGGGATTTAGATTCTCAAGAATATGACACCCTCTTCTTGAGTGTCAAATCAGCTACAGTGTACTTATATCTAATAAATAAATAAATAAATAAATAAATAAATAAATAAATAAACATTTTTTTAAAAGGATAAGACAGAAAGAAATACCAGGCAGGCCTGCCATCCATATCTCTGTCTGTCTGTCTGTCTGTCTGTCTGTCTATCTGATCCCTGGGAACTGGAGATGGGCCACGAATAGTTGCTGGTAGTTGATCCCTGGTTCTCTTGAAGAGGAGACAATGTTGTTAATTTCTGAGCCCTTTCAGTGGCGCCACCCATCTTTAAATATTTAGAAGTATATGTGAGGCTGTGTTTATGTACATCATATGCAGACCATAAGAGGCATTTAGATTCTCCAGAATCTGACACCCTCTTCTGGAGTGTCTGAAGACAGCTACAGTGTACTTATATCTAATAAATAAATAGATAGATAAATAAATGAATAAATAAACATTTTTTAAAAAGGATAAGAAAGAAACAAAGACCAGGCAGGCCTACCATCCATATCTCTGTCTGTCTGTCTGTCTGTCTATCTGATTCCCGGGAACTGGAGATGGGGCACCATATAGTTGCTGGTAGTTGATCCAAGGTTCTCTGGAAGAGGAGACAATGCTGTTAATTGTTGAGCCCTTTCAGTGGCCCCACACTTCTTTAAATATTTAAAAGTATATGTGAGGCTGTGTTTATGTACATCATATTCAGATTATAAGAGGATTTAGATTCTCCAGAATCTGACACCCTATACTGGAGTGTCTGAAGACAGCTACAGTGTACTTATATATAATAAATACATAAATAAATAAATAAATAAATAAATAAATAAATAAATGAATAAATAAACATTTTTGAAAAAGGAAAAGAAAGAAAGATAGACCAGGCAGGCCTGCCATCCTTATCTCTGTCTGTCTGTCTGTCTGTCTGATCCCCTGGAACTGGAGATGTGCCACCATATAGTAGCTGGTAGTTGATCCAAGGTTCTCTGGAAGAGGAGACAATGCTGTTAATTGTTGAGCCCTTTCAGTGGCCCCACACTTTTTAAATATTTAGAAGTATATGTGAGGCTGTGTTTATGTACATCATATTCAGATTATAAGAGGATTTAGATTCTCCAGAGTCTGACACCCTCTTCTGGAGTGTCTGAAGACAGCTACAGTGTACTTATATCGAATAAATACATAAATAAATATATAAATAAACATTTTTTTAAAAAGGATAAGAAAGAAAGAAAGACCAGGCAGGCCTGCCATCCTTATCACTGTCTGTATGTCTGTCTGTTTGATCCCCTGGAACTGGAGATGGGCCTCCATATAGTTGCTGGTAGTTGATCCCAGGTACTCTGGAAGAGGAGACAATGCTGTTAATTGTTGAGCTTTTAGAGTAGCCCCACACTTCTTTAAATTTTTAGAAGTATATGTGAGGCTGTGTTTATGTACATCATATGCAGACCATAAGAGGGATTTAGATTCTCCAGAATCTGACACCCTCTTCTGGAGTGTCTGAACAGCTACAGTGTATTTATATCTACTAAATACATAAATAAATAAATAAATAAATAAATAAATAAATAAATAAATAAATAAACATTTTTTAAAAAGGATAAGACAGAAAGAAAGACCAGGCAGGCCTGCCATCCATATCTCTGTCTGTCTGTCTGTCTGTCTATCTGATCCCTGGGAACTGGAGATGGGCCAAGAATAGTTGCTGGTAGTTGATCCCAGGTCTTGGAAGAGGAGAAAATGCTGTTAATTGTTGAGCCCTTTCAGTGGCGCCACCCATCTTTAAATATTTAGAAGTATATGTGAGGCTGTGTTTACGTATATCATATTCAGATTATAAGAGGATTTAGATTCTCCAGAATCTGACACCCTATACTGGAGTGTCTGAAGACAACTACAGTGTACTTATATATAATAAATACATAAATAAAAAAATAAATAAATAAATAAATAAACATTTTTTAAAAAGGATAAGAAAGAAAGTAAGACCAGGCAGGCCTGCCATCCTTATCTCTGTCTGTCTGTCTGTCTGTCTGTCTGATCCCCTGGAACTGGAGATGGGCTACCATAAAGTTGCTGGTAGTTGATCCCAGGGTTCTGGAAGAGGAGACAATGCTGTTAATTGTTGAGCCCTATCAGTGTCCTTGCCCATCTTTAAATATTTAGAAGTATATGTGAGGCTGTGTTTATGTACATCATATGCAGACCATAAGAGGGATTTAGATTCTCCAGAATCTGACACCCTCTTCTGGAGTGTCTGAAGACAGCTACAGTGTACTTAATTCTAATAAATACATAAATAAATAAATAAATAAATAAATAAACATTTTTTAAAAAGGATAAGAAAGAAACTAAGACCAGGCAGGCCTGCCATCCTTATCTCTGTCTGTCTGTCTGTCTGTCTGCCTGATCCCCTGGAACTGGAGATGGGCCACCATATAGTTGCTGGTAGTTGATCCCAAGGTTCTCTGGAAGAGGAGACAATGCTGTTAATTGTTGAGCCCTTTCAGTGGCTCCACCCATTTTTAATTTTTAGAAGTATATGTGATGCTATGTTTATGTACATCATATTCAGACCATAAGAGGGATTTAGATTCTCTAGAATCTGACACCCTCTTCTGGAGTGTCTGAAGACGGCTACAGTGTACTTATATCTAATAAATACATATATGAATAAATAAATAAATAAACATTTTTTAAAACGAATAAGAAATAAAGAAAGACCAGGCAGGCCTGCCATCCTTATCTCTGTCTCTCTGTCTGTCTGTCGGTCTGATCCACTGGAACTGGAGATGGGCCACCATAAGGTGCTGGTAGTTTATCCCAGGTTCTCTGAAAGAGGAGACAATGCTGTTAATTGTTGAGCCCTCCCAGTGGCCCCACACAACTTTAAATTTTTAGAAGTATATGTGAGGCTGTGTTTATGTACATCATATGCAGACCATAAGAGGGATTTAGATTCTCCAGAATCTGACACCCTCTTCTGGAGTGTCTGAAGACAGCTACAGTGTACTTATATCTAATAAATCCATAAATAAATATATAAATAAACATTTTTTTAAAAAGGATAAGAAAGAAAGAAAGACCAGGCAGGCCTGCCATCCTTATCACTGTCTGTATGTCTGTCTGTATGATCCCCTGGAACTGGAGATGGGCCACCATATAGTTGCTGGTATTTGATCCCAGGTACTCTGGAAGAGGAGACAATGCTGTTAATTGTTGAGCTTTTAGAGTAGCCCCACCCTTCTTTAAATTTTTAGAAGTATATGTGAGGCTGTGTTTATGTACATCATATGCAGACCATAAGAGGGATTTAGATTCTCCAGAATCTGACACCCTCTTCTGCAGTGTGTGAACAGCTACAGTGTACTTATATCTAATAAATAATTAAATAAATAAATAAACAAACATTTTTTTAAAAAAAGGATAAGAAAGAAAGAAAGACCAGGCAGGCCTGCCACCCTTATCACTGTCTGTCTGTCTGTCTGTCTGATCCCCTGGAACTGGAGATGGACCACCATAGAGTTGCTGGTAGTTGATCCCAGGTTCTCTATAAGAGGAGACAATGCTGTTAATTTTTGAGCCCTTTCAGTGGCCCCACACATCTTTTAATTTTTATAAGTATATGTTAGGCTGTGTTTATGTACATCATATGCAGACCATAAGAGGGATTTAGATTCTCCAGAATCTGACACCCTCTTCTGGAGTGTCTGAAGACAGCTACAGTGTACTTATATCTAATAAATACATAAATAAATATATAAATAAACATTTTTTTAAAAAGGATAAGAAAGAAAGAAAGACCAGGCAGGCCTGCCATCCTTAGCACTGTCTGTATGTCTGTCTGTATGACCCCTGGAACTGGAGATGGGCCACCATATAGTTGCTTGTAGTTGATCCCAGGTACTCTGGAAGAGGAGACAATGCTGTTAATTGTTGAGCTTTTAGAGTGGCCCCACCCTTCTTTAAATTTTTAGAAGTATATGTGAGGCTGTGTTTATGTACATCATATGCAGACCATAAGAGGGATTTATATTCTCCAGAATCTGACACCCTCTTCTGGAGTGTCTGAAAAGCTACAGTGTACTTATATCTAATAAATAAATAAATAAATAAATAAATAAATAAATAAATAAACATTTTTTAAAAAGGATATGACAGAAAGAAAGACCAGGCAGGCCTGCCATCCATATCTCTGTCTGTCTGTCTGTCTGTCAATCTGATCCCTGGGAACTGGAGATGGGCCACGAATAATTGCTGGTAGTTGATCCCAGGTTCTCTGGAAGAGGAGACAATGCTGTTCATTGTTGAGCCCTTTCAGTGGCGCCACCCATCTTTAAATATTTAGTAGTAAATATGAGGCTGTGTTTATGTACATCATATGCAGACCATAAGAGGGATTTAGACTCTCCAGAATCTGACACCCTCTTCTGGAGTGTCTGAAGACAGCTACAGTGTACTTATATCAAATAAATAAATAGATAAATAAATAAATAAATAAATAAACATTTTTAAAAAGGATAAGAAAGAAAGAAAGACCAGGTAGGCCTGCCATCCATATCTCTGTCTGTCTGTCTGTCTGTCTATCTGATCCCCGGGAACTGGAGATGGGCCACCATATAGTTGCTGGTAGTTGATCCAAGGTTCTCTGGAAGAGGAGACAATGCTGTTAATTGTTGAGCCCTTTCAGTGGCCCCACACTTCTTTAAATATTTAGAAGTATATGTGAGGCTGTGTTTATGTACATCATATTCAGATTATAAGAGGATTTAGATTCTCCAGAATCTGACACCCTATACTGGAGTGTCTGAAGACAGCTACAGTGTACTTATAATAATTAAATAAATAAATAAATAAATAAATAAATAAATAAACATTTTTGAAAAAGGATAAGAAAGAATGTAAGACCAGGCAGGCCTGCCATCCTTATCTCTGTCTGTCTGTCTGTCTGTCTGATCCCCTGGAACTGGAGATGGGCCACCATATAGTTGCTGGTAGTTGATCCAAGGTTCTCTGAAAGAGGAGACAATGCTGTTAATTGTTGAGCCCTCTCAGTGACCCCACACATCTTTAAATTTTTAGAAGTATATGTGAGGCTGTGTTTATGTACATCATATGCAGACCATAAGAGGGATTTAGATTCCAGAATTTGACACCCTCTTCTGGAGTGTCTGAAGACAGCTACAGTGTACTAATATCTAATAAATCCATAAATAAATATATAAATAAACATTTTTTTAAAAAGCATAAGAAAGAAAGAAAGACCAGGCAGGCCTGCCATCCTTATTACTGTCTGTATGTCTGTCTGTATGATCCCCTGGAACTGGAGATGGGCCACCATATAGTTGCTGGTAGTTGATCCCAGGTACTCTGGAAGAGGAGACAATGCTGTTAATTGTTGAGCTTTTAGAGTGGCCCCACCCTTCTTTAAATTTTTAGAAGTATATGTGAGGCTGTGTTTATGTAAATCATATGCAGACCATAAGAGGGATTTAGATTCTCCAGAATATGCACCGTCTTCTGGAGAGTCTGACGACAGCTACAGTGTACTTATATCTTAAATACATAAATAAATAAATAAATGAATAAATGAATAAATAAATAAATAAATGAACATTTTTTTAAAAGGATAAGAAAGAATGAAAAATCAGGCAGGCCTGCCATCCTTATCTCTGTCTGTCTGTCTGTCTGTCTTATCCCCTGGAACTTGAGATGGGCCACCATATAGTTGCTGGTAGTTGATCCCACCTTCTCTGGAAGAAGAGACAATGCTGTTAATTGTTGAGCCCTTTCAGTGGGCCCACCCATCTTTAAATTTTTAGAAGTATATGTGAGGCTGTGTTTATGTACATCATATGCAGACCATAAGAGGGATTTAGATTATCCAGAAGATGACACCATCTTCTAGAGAGTCTGAAGACAGCTACAGTGTACTTGTATCTAATAAATACATAAATAAATAAATAAATAAATAAATAAACATTTTTTTAAAAGGATATGAAAGAAAGAAAGACCAGGCAGGGCTGCCCTCCTTATCTTTGTCTGTCTGTCTGTCTCTCTGTTTTTCTGTCTGTCTGATCTCCTGGAACTGGAGATGGGCCACCATTTTGTTGCTGATAGTTGATCCCAGGTCTTCTGAAAAGGAGACAATGCTGTTAATTGTTCAGCCCTTTCAGTGGCCCCACCCATCTTTAAATTTCTAGAAGTAAATGTGATGCTGTGTTTATGTACATCATATTCAGACCCTTAAAGAGGGATTTATATTCTCCAGAATCTGACACCGTCTTTTGGAGTGTCTATGACGGATACAGTGTACTTATATCTAATAAATACATAAATAAAGAAATAAACATGTTTTTAAAAAGATAAGAAAGAAAGAAAGACCAGGCAGGCCTGCCATCCTTATCTCTGTCTGTCTGTCTGTCTGTCTGATCCTCTGGACCTGGAGATGGGCCACCATAGAGTTGCTTGTAGTTGATCCCAGGTTCTCTGGAAGAGGAGACAATGCTGTTAATTGTTGAGCCCTTTCAGTGGCCCCACCCATGTTTAAATTTTTAGAAGTATATGCGAGGCTGTGTTTATGTACCGAATATGCAGACCATAAGAGGGATTTAGATTCTCCAGAATCTGACACCCTCTTCTGGAGTGTCTGAAGACAGCTACAGTGTACTTATATCTAATAAATTCATAAATAAACAAATGAACATTTTTAAAAAAGGATAATAAAGAAAGAGAGACCAGGCAAGCCTGCCATCCTTGTCTGTCTGTCTGTCTGATCCCCTGGAAATGGAGATGGGCCACCATATAGTTGCTGGTAGTTGATCCCAGGTTATCTATAAGAGGAGACAATGCTGTTAATTGTTGATCCCTTTCATTGGCCCCACACATGTTTAAATTTTTAGAAGTAAATGTGAGGCTGTGTTTATGTACATTATATGCAGACCATAAGAGGGATATAGATTCTCCAGAATCTGACACCCTCCTCTGGAGTGTCTGAAGACAGCTACAGTGTACTTATATCTAATAAATAAATAAATAAATAAATAAATAAATAAATAAATAAACATTTTTTAAAAGGGATAAGAAAGAAAGAAAAACCAGGCAGGCCTGCCATCCTTGTCTGTCTTTCTCTCTGTCTGTCTGTCTTGCCTAGCCCCTTGAGTAGCCTAGCCTAGTCCCTTGCCTTGACTAGCCCAGCCCCTTGCCTAGCCTAGCCTAGCCCAGCCCTGCCCTTCCTAGCTCTGCCTATCTCTGTCTTTAACCAGGCTGGCCTCGATCTCAAAAACTGACTGCCTCTGCCTCCAGAGTGCTCTCATTAAGACCTCGAGCCACCAATGATTGTTGTGTTTTCTAAGTCTTACATAGGTATGGTCTGTTTCTCAGCTGTGAAACCCTAATTAACACGTGTAGTCTGTCCTAGGTCAGCCATAGCTACAGACTGAGGCCTTTTCTAAAACAAAACAAAAGAAAACAAAAAATAGAAATAATAAAATAAATAAATTAAGCAACCACATGATATCTTTTCTTTCTTTCAATGATACTCAGAGCTTGAAGCAGTTCACCCATGAGACCTCAGCTCCGGACATTGAGGCTCTTTCCCTAACAAGTATTATGGCTGAACCTGAGGGGTTCTACTGCTGATTTGGGTCCCCCACTTTAAAAAAATAGTTGTTTTCAAAGGCTGCAGGTTCTTAGCCCTGTTCCTTGTTACAGTTGAGTCACAGCCCTGAAAGTTCAGTGGTAGTTAAAGGCACTGAGAAGGGCTTCCTATAGACATCAAAGACCAAGTCTTTGTTTTTAAAAAGTTAATCTGGATTCCCCCACCCCCTGGCATCCTTAGAATTCCTAGAAAGGAAGGCAGGGACCTGGGCAGAAGGGTGCAAGGCTACTGGTGTTTGTAAGTGGTAACAGAAAGCTTTCTCTTGTTGGTACCCTACCCCAAGTTAAACTGTCACTTCTTTTTCCTAGTTGTTGTTTTGTCGGTTTGTATTCTCAACATAGATCCTTTTCCTTCCTAACCTTGGCTGTCCTGAACCTTACTGTACTTGAACTCAGTGATTTGCCTGTCTTGCTGGGATGAAACTGTGAGCTACCATCCAGAAGGAAGCACCCTGCTGAGGTTAGATTGGGGTCTCTTCCATTTTCCTCTATGAACACGCATATGGCAGGCCTGATCTTTCTTTTTTACTTTTCCTTTTCTTTTTAAAGATTTATTTATTTATTATATTTAAGTATGCTGTAGCTATCTTCAGACAGTCCAGAAGAGGGTGTCAGATTCTGAAGAATCTAAATCATTCTTATTGTCTGCATATGATGTATATAAACACAGCCTCACATATACTCAAAAAAAAAAAAAAGAAAGAAAAAAGATGTGGCTACAGAGAGGGCTCAACAATTAAGAGCATTGTCTCCTCTTCCAGAGAACCTGGGCTCAATTACCAGTATTATATATGGTGGCCCATCTCCAGTTCCAGGGGATCTAATACTCTGTTCTGGAGTCTGTGGGCACAGCATACACATGCAAAACATTCTTACACAATCATTGAGAGAGGAGAGAGAGGGGTTGAGAGAGAGGGGAGGTAATCATACCTCCTGACAAGTTTGAAGACCTGAGCTTCATCACTCACACAAATAAATAAATGCAAAATATTTTTTTATAAATAAACTCTGCCATTGCCCTTTAAAAATTCCTAGAAAACAAGTTTTATAAGCAACAGTTATATTTACTATATCTAAAGGACAGTCATGAGCATATTCAATAAATAGAAAAAGGCCTGTTAGTCTTAGAAATGGAAAAGACAAACCAAGGAAGGTTTGCAATTACATAATGAGGCAGCTCAGCCCAGCTCTAAGGTTGGAAATAAGACTCGAGAATAGGATACACCTGAAGACAGCCAGCCATTGTTTTTTGTTTTGGAGGCTGAAAGGATACACCTGAAGACAGCCAATGCTGTGTGATGGTGATCTGGTATTTTTTTTTTTAATTTTTAAAAACTTTAACACTTTTTATAAAACTTTTATAAAAACTTTTTCTTTCTTTCTTTCTTTCCTCACCCTAGCCCCTACCCTAGCCCTGTCTTTCACCAGGGTGGCCTCGAACTCAGAAACTGACTGCCTCTACCTACAGAGTGCTCTCATTAAGAGCTTGAGCCACCACTGAATGTAGGGTTTTCTAAGCCTTACCTTGCTCTTGGTGTCTGTTCTCAGCTGTGAAACCCCAATTAACACAAGTAGGCAGTCCTGGGTCAGCCAGAGCTACAGACTGAGGACTTCTCTAAAAACAAATAAAACAAAACAAAACAACAAATTGAAATAATAAAATACATAAATTAAGAAACCACAGCCTAGCTTTTCTCTCTCTAGGTGGTACTCAGAAATTCCAGCAGTTGGCCTGTGACAACTCAGCTCAGTATATGTGAGGCTGTGTTTATGTACATCCTATGCAGACCATAAGAGGGATTTACATTCTCCAGAATCTGACACCCTCCTCTGGAGTGTCTGAAGACAGCTACAGTGTACTTATATCTAAGAAATAAATAAATAAATAAATAAATAAATAAATAAATAAATAAATATTTTTTAAAAAGGATAAGAAAGAAAGAAAGACCAGGCAGGCCTGCCATCATTATCTCTGTCTGTCTGTCTGTCTGTCTGATCCCCTGGAACTGGAGATGGGCCACCTTGTAGGAGCTGGTAGTTGATCCCAGGTTCTCTGGAAGAGGAGACAATGCTATTAATTGTTGAGCCCTTTCAGTGGCCCCACCCATTTTTAATTTTTAGAAGTATATGTGAGGCTGTGTTTATGTACATCATATTCAGAACATAAGAGGGATTTAGATTCTCCAGAATCTGACAACCTCTTCTGGAGTGTCTGAAACAGATACAGTTTACTTATATCTAATGAATACATATATAAAAAATAAATATTTTTAAAAAGGATAAGAAAGAAAGAAAGACCAGGCAGGCCTCCATCCTTAACTCTGTCTGTCTGTCTGTCTGTTTGATACCCTGGAACTGGAGATGGGCCACCATATAGTTGCTGGAAGTTGATCCCAGGCTCTCTGGAAGAGGAGACAATGCTGTTAATTGTTGAGCCATTTCAGTGGCCCCACCCATCTTTAAATTTTTAGAAGTAAAGTTGAGGCTGTGTTTATGTACATCATATGCAGACCATAAGAGGGATTTAGATTCTCCAGAATCTGACACCCTCTTCTTGATTGTTTGAAGACAGCTACATTGTACTTATATCTAATAAATACATAAATATATGAATAAACATTTTTTAAAAAGGATAAGAAAGAAAGAAAGACCAGGTAGGCCTGCCATCATTATCCTTGTCTGTCTGTCTGTCTGTCTGATCAGCTGGAACTGGAGATGGGCCACCATATAGTTGCTGGTAGTTGATCCCAGGATCTCTGGTAGAGTTGACAATGCTGTTAATTGTTGAGACCTTTAAGTGGCCCCACACATATTTTAATTTTTAGAAGTATATGTGAGGCTGTGTTTATGTACATCATATGCAGACCATAAGAGGGATATCGATACTCCAGAATCTGACACCCTCTTCTGGAGTGTCTGAAGATAGCTACAGTGTACTTATATCTAATAAATAAATAAATAAATAAATAAATAAATAAACAAACAAACATTTTTTAAAAAGGATAAGAAAGAAAGAAAGACCAGGCAGGACTGCCATCCTTATCTCTGTCTGTCTGTCTGTCTGTCTGATCCTCTGGACCTGGAGATGGGCCACCATAGAGTTGCTTGTAGTTGATCCCAGGTTCTCTGGAAAAGGAGACAATGCTTTTAATTGTTGAGCCCTTTCAGTGGGCCCACACATCTTTAAATTTTTAGAAGTATATGTGAGGCCGTGTTTATGTACATCATATGCAGACCATAAGAGGGATTTAGATTCTCCAGAATATGACACCCTCTTCTAGAGTGTCTGAAGACAGCTTCAGTGTACTTATATCTAATAAATACATAAATAAATAAATAAACATTTTTTAAAAAGTATAAGAAAGAAAGAAAGACCAGGCAGGCCTGCCACCATGTCTGTCTATCTGTCTCTCTGTCTATCTGTCAGATACCCTGGAACTGGAGATGAGCCACCATATAGTTGATGGTAGTTGATTCCAGGTTCTCTGGAAGAGGAGACAATGCTGTTAATTGTTGAGTCCTTTCAGTGGCCCCACCCATCTTTAAATTTTTAGAAGTATATGTGAGGCTGTGTTCATGTACATCATATGCAGACCATAGGAGGGATATAGATTCTCCAGAATCTGACACCCTCTTCTGGAGTGCCTGAAGACAGCTACAGTGTACTTATATCTAATAAATAAATAAATAAATAAATGAATAAATAAATAAATAAATAAACCTTTTTTAAAAAGGATAAGAAAGAAAGAAAAATCAAGCAGGCCTGCCATCCTTATCTCTGTCTGTCTGTATGTCTGTCTTATCCCCTGGAACTTGAAATGGGCCACCATATAGTTGCTGGTATTTGATCCCAGGTACTCTGGAAGAGGAGACAATGCTGTTAATTGTTGAGCTTTTAGAGTGGCCCCACCCATCTTTAAATTTTTAGAAGTATATGTGAGGCTGTGTTTATGTACATCATATGCAGACCATAAGAGGGATTTAGATTCTCCAGAATCTGACACACTCTTCTGCAGTGTGTGAACAGCTACAGTGTACTTATATCTAATAAATAATTAAATAAATAAATAAACAAACATTTTTTTAAAAAAAGGATAAGAAAGAAAGAAAGACCAGGCAGGCCTGCCACCCTTATCACTGTCTGTCTGTCTGTCTGTTCGATCCCCTGGAACTGGAGATGGACCACCATAGAGTTGCTGGTAGTTGATCCCAGGTTCTCTATAAGAGGAGACAATGCTGTTAATTTTTGAGCCCTTTCAGTGGCCCCACACATCTTTTAATTTTTAGAAGTATATGTTAGGCTGTGTTTATGTAAATCATATGCAGACCATAAGAGGGTTTTAGATTCTCCAGAATCTGACACCCTCTTCTGGAGTGTCTGAAGACAGCTACAGTGTACTTATATCTAATAAATACATAAATAAATATATAAATAAACATTTTTTTAAAAAGAATAAGAAAGAAAGAAAGACCAGGCAGGCCTGCCATCCTTAGCACTGTCTGTATGTCTGTCTGTATGATCCCCTGGAACTGGAGATGGGCCACCATATAGTTGCTGGTAGTTGATCCCAGGTACTCTGGAAGAGGAGACAATGCTGTTAATTGTTGAGCTTTTAGAGTGGCCCCACCCTTCTTTAAATTTTTAGAAGTATATGTGAGGCTGTGTTTATGTACATCATATGCAGACCATAAGAGGGATTTAGATTCTCCAGAATCTGACACCCTCTTCTGGAGTGTCTGAACAGCTACAGTGTACTTATATCTAATAAATAAATAAATAAATAAATAAATAAATAAATAAACATTTTTTAAAAAGGATATGACAGAAAGAAAGACCAGGCAGGCCTGCCATCCATATCTCTGTCTGTCTGTCTGTCTCTCAATCTGATCCCTGGGAACTGGAGATGGGCCACGAATAATTGCTGGTAGTTGATCCCAGGTTCTCTGGAAGAGGAGACAATGATGTTAATTGTTGAGCCCTTTCAGTGGTGCCACCCATCTTTAAATATTTAGTAGTAAATGTGAGGCTGTGTTTATGTACATCATATGCAGACCATAAGAGGGATTTAGACTCTCCAGAATCTGACACCCTCTTCTGGAGTGTCTGAAGACAGCTACAGTGTACTTATATCAAATAAATAAATAGATAAATAAATAAATAAATAAATAAACATTTTTAAAAAGGATAAGAAAGAAAGAAAGACCAGGTAGGCCTGACATCCATATCTCTGTCTGTCTGTCTGTCTGTCTATCTGATCCCCGGGAACTGGAGATGGGCCACCATATAGTTGCTGGTAGTTGATCCAAGGTTCTCTGGAAGAGGAGACAATGCTGTTAATTGTTGAGCCCTTTCAGTGGCCTCACACTTCTTTAAATATTTAGAAGTATATGTGAGGCTGTGTTTATGTACATCATATTCAGATTATAAGAGGATTTAGATTCTCCAGAATCTGACACCCTATACTGGAGTGTCTGAAGACAGCTACAGTGTACTTATAATAAATAAATAAATAAATAAATAAATAAATAAATAAATAAATAAACATTTTTGAAAAAGGATAAGAAAGAATGTAAGACCAGGCAGGCCTGCCATCCTTATCTCTGTCTGTCTGTCTGTCTGTCTGATCCCCTGGAACTGGAGATGGGCCACCATATAGTTGCTGGTAGTTGATCCAAGGTTCTCTGAAAGAGGAGACAATGCTGTTAATTGTTGAGCCCTCTCAGTGACCCCACACATCTTTAAATTTTTAGAAGTATATGTGAGGCTGTGTTTATGTACATCATATGCAGACCATAAGAGGGATTTAGATTCCAGAATTTGACACCCTCTTCTGGAGTGTCTGAAGACAGCTACAGTGTACTAATATCTAATAAATCCATAAATAAATATATAAATAAACATTTTTTAAAAAGGATAAGAAAGAAAGAAAGACCAGGCAGGCCTGCCATCCTTATTACTGTCTGTATGTCTGTCTGTATGATCCCCTGGAACTGGAGATGGGCCACCATATAGTTGCTGGTAGTTGATCCCAGGTACTCTGGAAGAGGAGACAATGCTGTTAATTGTTGAGCTTTTAGAGTGGCCCCACCCTTCTTTAAATTTTTAGAAGTATATGTGAGGCTGTGTTTATGTAAATCATATGCAGACCATAAGAGGGATTTAGATTCTCCAGAATATGCACCGTCTTCTGGAGAGTCTGACGACAGCTACAGTGTACTTATATCTTAAATACATAAATAAATAAATAAATGAATAAATGAATAAATAAATAAATAAATAAACATTTTTTTAAAAGGATAAGAAAGAATGAAAAATCAGGCAGGCCTGCCATCCTTATCTCTGTCTGTCTGTCTGTCTGTCTTATCCCCTGGAACTTGAGATGGGCCACCATATAGTTGCTGGTAGTTGATCCCACGTTCTCTGGAAGAAGAGACAATGCTGTTAATTGTTGAGCCCTTTCAGTGGGCCCACCCATCTTTAAATTTTTAGAAGTATATGTGAGGCTGTGTTTATGTACATCATATGCAGACCATAAGAGGGATTTAGATTCTCCAGAAGATGACACCCTCTTCTAGAGTGTCTGAAGACAGCTACAGTGTACTTATATCTAATAAATACATAAATAAATAAATAAATAAATAAATAAACATTTTTTTAAAAGGATAAGAAAGAAAGAAAGACCAGGCAGGGCTGCCCTCCTTATCTTTGTCTGTCTGTCTGTCTCTCTGTTTGTCTGTCTGTCTGATCTCCTGGAACTGGAGATGGGCCACCATTTTGTTGCTGATAGTTGATCCCAGGTCTTCTGAAGAGGAGACAATGCTGTTAATTGTTCAGCCCTTTCAGTGGCCCCACCCATCTTTAAATTTCTAGAAGTAAATGTGATGCTGTGTTTATGTACATCATATTCAGACCCTTAAAGAGGGATTTATATTCTCCAGAATCTGACACCGTCTTTTGGAGTGTCTATGACGGATACAGTGTACTTATATCTAATAAATACATAAATAAAGAAATAAACATTTTTTTAAAAAGATAAGAAAGAAAGAAAGACCAGGCAGGCCTGCCATCCTTATCTCTGTCTGTCTGTCTGTCTGTCTGATCCTCTGGACCTGGAGATGGGCCACCATAGAGTTGCTTGTAGTTGATCCCAGGTTCTCTGGAAGAGGAGACAATGCTGTTAATTGTTGAGCCCTTTCAGTGGCCCCACCCATCTTTAAATTTTTAGAAGTATATGCGAGGCTGTGTTTATGTACCGAATATGCAGACCATAAGAGGGATTTAGATTCTCCAGAATCTGACACCCTCTTCTGGAGTGTCTGAAGACAGCTACAGTGTACTTATAGCTAATAAATTCATAAATAAACAAATGAACATTTTTAAAAAAGGATAATAAAGAAAGAGAGACCAGGCAAGCCTGCCATCCTTGTCTGTCTGTCTGTCTGATCCCCTGGAAATGGAAATGGGCCACCATATAGTTGCTGGTAGTTGATCCCAGGTTATCTATAAGAGGAGACAATGCTGTTAATTGTTGATCCCTTTCATTGGCCCCACACATGTTTAAATTTTTAGAAGTAAATGTGAGGCTGTGTTTATGTACATTATATGCAGACCATAAGAGGGATATAGATTCTCCAGAATCTGACACCCTCTTCTGGAGTGTCTGAAGACAGCTACAGTGTACTTATATCTAATAAGTAAATAAATAAATAAATTAATAAATAAATAAATAAACATTTTTTAAAAGGGATAAGAAAGAAAGAAAAACCAGGCAGGCCTGCCATCCTTGTCTGTCTTTCTCTCTGTCTGTCTGTCTTGCCTAGCCCCTTGAGTAGCCTAGCCTAGTCCCTTGCCTTGACTAGCCCAGCCCCTTGCCTAGCCTAGCCTAGCCCAGCCCTGCCTTGCCTAGCCCTGCCTATCTCTGTCTTTAACCAGGCTGGCCTCGATCTCAAAAACTGACTGCCTCTGCCTCCAGAGTGCTCTCATTAAGACCTCGAGCCACCAATGATTGTTGTGTTTTCTAAGTCTTACATAGGTATGGTCTGTTTCTCAGCTGTGAAACCCTAATTAACACGTGTAGTCTGTCCTAGGTCAGCCATAGCTACAGACTGAGGCCTTTTCTAAAACAAAACAAAAGAAAACAAAAAATAGAAATAATAAAATAAATAAATTAAGCAACCACATGATATCTTTTCTTTCTTTCAATGATACTCAGAGCTTGAAGCAGTTCACCCATGAGACCTCAGCTCCGGACATTGAGGCTCTTTCCCTAACAAGTATTATGGCTGAACCTGAGGGGTTCTACTGCTGATTTGGGTCCCCCACTTTAAAAAAATAGTTGTTTTCAAAGGCTGCAGGTTCTTAGCCCTGTTCCTTGTTACAGTTGAGTCACAGCCCTGAAAGTTCAGTGGTAGTTAAAGGCACTGAGAAGGGCTTCCTATAGACATCAAAGACCAAGTCTTTGTTTTTAAAAAGTTAATCTGGATTCCCCCACCCCCTGGCATCCTTAGAATTCCTAGAAAGGAAGGCAGGGACCTGGGCAGAAGGGTGCAAGGCTACTGGTGTTTGTAAGTGGTAACAGAAAGCTTTCTCTTGTTGGTACCCTACCCCAAGTTAAACTGTCACTTCTTTTTCCTAGTTGTTGTTTTGTCGGTTTGTATTCTCAACATAGACCCTTTTCCTTCCTAACCTTGGCTGTCCTGAACCTTACTGTACTTGAACTCAGTGATTTGCCTGTCTTGCTGGGATGAAACTGTGAGCTACCATCCAGAAGGAAGCACCCTGCTGAGGTTAGATTGGGGTCTCTTCCATTTTCCTCTATGAACACGCATATTGCAGGCCTGATCTTTCTTTTTTACTTTTCCTTTTCTTTTTAAAGATTTATTTATTTATTATATTTAAGTATGCTGTAGCTATCTTCAGACAGTCCAGAAGAGGGTGTCAGATTCTGAAGAATCTAAATCATTCTTATTGTCTGCATATGATGTATATAAACACAGCCTCACATATACTCAAAAAAAAAAAAAAAAAGAAAGAAAAAAGATGTGGCTACAGAGAGGGCTCAACAATTAAGAGCATTGTCTCCTCTTCCAGAGAACCTGGGCTCAATTACCAGTATTATATATGGTGGCCCATCTCCAGTTCCAGGGGATCTAATACTCTGTTCTGGAGTCTGTGGGCACAGCATACACATGCAAAACATTCTTACACAATCATTGAGAGAGGAGAGAGAGGGGTTGAGAGAGAGGGGAGGTAATCATACCTCCTGACGAGTTTGAAGACCTGAGCTTCATCACTCACACAAATAAATAAATGCAAAATATTTTTTTATAAATAAACTCTGCCATTGCCCTTTAAAAATTCCTAGAAAACAAGTTTTATAAGCAACAGTTATATTTACTATATCTAAAGGACAGTCATGAGCATATTCAATAAATAGAAAAAGGCCTGTTAGTCTTAGAAATGGAAAAGACAAACCAAGGAAGGTTTGCAATTACATAATGAGGCAGCTCAGCCCAGCTCTAAGGTTGGAAATAAGACTCGAGAATAGGATACACCTGAAGACAGCCAGCCATTGTTTTTTGTTTTGGAGGCTGAAAGGATACACCTGAAGACAGCCAATGCTGTGTGATGGTGATCTGGTATTTTTTTTTTAATTTTTAAAAACTTTAACACTTTTTATAAAACTTTTATAAAAACTTTTTCTTTCTTTCTTTCTTTCCTCACCCTAGCCCCTACCCTAGCCCTGTCTTTCACCAGGGTGGCCTCGAACTCAGAAACTGACTGCCTCTACCTACAGAGTGCTCTCATTAAGAGCTTGATCCACCACTGAATGTAGGGTTTTCTAAGCCTTACCTTGCTCTTGGTGTCTGTTCTCAGCTGTGAAACCCTAATTAACACAAGTAGGCAGTCCTGGGTCAGCCAGAGCTACAGACTGAGGACTTCTCTAAAAACAAATAAAACAAAACAAAACAACAAATAGAAATAATAAAATACATAAATTAAGAAACCACAGCATAGCTTTTCTCTCTCTAGGTGGTACTCAGAAATTCCAGCAGTTGGCCTGTGACAACTCAGCTCAGTATATGTGAGGCTGTGTTTATGTACATCCTATGCAGACCATAAGAGGGATTTACATTCTCCAGAATCTGACACGCTCCTCTGGAGTGTCTGAAGACAGCTACAGTGTACTTATATCTAAGAAATAAATAAATAAATAAATAAATAAATAAATAAATAAATAAATATTTTTTAAAAAGGATAAGAAAGAAAGAAAGACCAGGCAGGCCTGCCATCATTATCTCTGTCTGTCTGTCTGTCTGTCTGATCCCCTGGAACTGGAGATGGGCCACCTTGTAGGAGCTGGTAGTTGATCCCAGGTTCTCTGGAAGAGGAGACAATGCTATTAATTGTTGAGCCCTTTCAGTGGCCCCACCCATTTTTAATTTTTAGAAGTATATGTGAGGCTGTGTTTATGTACATCATATTCAGAACATAAGAGGGATTTAGATTCTCCAGAATCTGACAACCTCTTCTGGAGTGTCTGAAACAGATACAGTTTACTTATATCTAATGAATACATATATAAAAAATAAATATTTTTAAAAAGGATAAGAAAGAAAGAAAGACCAGGCAGGCCTCCATCCTTAACTCTGTCTGTCTGTCTGTCTGTTTGATACCCTGGAACTGGAGATGGGCCACCATATAGTTGCTGGAAGTTGATCCCAGGCTCTCTGGAAGAGGAGACAATGCTGTTAATTGTTGAGCCATTTCAGTGGCCCCACCCATCTTTAAATTTTTAGAAGTAAAGTTGAGGCTGTGTTTATGTACATCATATGCAGACCATAAGAGGGATTTAGATTCTCCAGAATCTGACACCCTCTTCTTGATTGTTTGAAGACAGCTACATTGTACTTATATCTAATAAATACATAAATATATGAATAAACATTTTTTAAAAAGGATAAGAAAGAAAGAAAGACCAGGTAGGCCTGCCATCATTATCCTTGTCTGTCTGTCTGTCTGTCTGATCAGCTGGAACTGGAGATGGGCCACCATATAGTTGCTGGTAGTTGATCCCAGGATCTCTGGTAGAGTTGACAATGCTGTTAATTGTTGAGACCTTTAAGTGGCCCCACACATATTTTAATTTTTAGAAGTATATGTGAGGCTGTGTTTATGTACATCATATGCAGACCATAAGAGGGATATCGATACTCCAGAATCTGACACCCTCTTCTGGAGTGTCTGAAGATAGCTACAGTGTACTTATATCTAATAAATAAATAAATAAATAAATAAATAAATAAATAAACAAACATTTTTTAAAAAGGATAAGAAAGAAAGAAAGACCAGGCAGGACTGCCATCCTTATCTCTGTCTGTCTGTCTGTCTGTCTGATCCTCTGGAACTGGAGATGGGCCACCATAGAGTTGCTTGTAGTTGATCCCAGGTTCTCTGGAAAAGGAGACAATGCTTTTAATTGTTGAGCCCTTTCAGTGGGCCCACACATCTTTAAATTTTTAGAAGTATATGTGAGGCCGTGTTTATGTACATCATATGCAGACCATAAGAGGGATTTAGATTCTCCAGAATATGACACCCTCTTCTAGAGTGTCTGAAGACAGCTTCAGTGTACTTATATCTAATAAATACATAAATAAATAAATAAACATTTTTTAAAAAGTATAAGAAAGAAAGAAAGACCAGGCAGGCCTGCCACCATGTCTGTCTATCTGTCTGTCTGTCTATCTGTCAGATACCCTGGAACTGGAGATGAGCCACCATATAGTTGATGGTAGTTGATTCCAGGTTCTCTGGAAGAGGAGACAATGCTGTTAATTGTTGAGTCCTTTCAGTGGCCCCACCCATCTTTAAATTTTTAGAAGTATATGTGAGGCTGTGTTCATGTACATCATATGCAGACCATAGGAGGGATATAGATTCTCCAGAATCTGACACCCTCTTCTGGAGTGCCTGAAGACAGCTACAGTGTACTTATATCTAATAAATAAATAAATAAATAAATAAATGAATAAATAAATAAATAAATAAACCTTTTTTAAAAAGGATAAGAAAGAAAGAAAAATCAAGCAGGCCTGCCATCCTTATCTCTGTCTGTCTGTATGTCTGTCTTATCCCCTGGAACTTGAAATGGGCCACCATATAGTTGCTGGTAGTTTATCCCACGTTCTCTGGAAGAAGAGACAATGCTGTTAATTGTTGAGTCATTTCAGTGGGCTCACCCATCTTTACATTTTTAGAAGTATATGTGAGGTTGTGTTTATGTACATCATATGCAGACCATAAGAGGGATTTAGATTCTCCAGAAGATGACACACTCTTCTAGAGTGTCTGAAGACTGCTACAGTGTACTTATATCTAATAAATTCATAAATAAACAAATAAACATTTTTAAAAAAGGATAATAAAGAAAGAGAAACCAGGCAAGCCTGCCATCCTTGTCTGTCTGTCTGTCTGTCTGTCTGATCCTCTGGAACTGGAGATGGGCCACCATAGAGTTGCTTGTAGTTGATCCCAGGTTCTCTGGAAAAGGAGACAATGCTTTTAATTGTTGAGCCCTTTCAGTGGGCCCACACATCTTTAAATTTTTAGAAATATATGTGAGGCCGTGTTTATGTACATCATATGCAGACCATAAGAGGGATTTAGATTCTCCAGAATATGACACCCTCTTCTAGAGTGTCTGAAGACAGCTTCAGTGTACTTATATCTAATAAATACATAAATAAATAAATAAACATTTTTTAAAAAGTATAAGAAAGAAAGAAAGACCAGGCAGGCCTGCCACCATGTCTGTCTGTCTGTCTGTCTGTCTATCTGTCAGATACCCTGGAACTGGAGATGAGCCACCATATAGTTGATGGTAGTTGATTCCAGGTTCTCTGGAAGAGGAGACAATGCTGTTAATTGTTGAGTCCTTTCAGTGGCCCCACCCATCTTTAAATTTTTAGAAGTATATGTGAGGCTGTGTTCATGTACATCATATGCAGACCATAGGAGGGATATAGATTCTCCAGAATCTGACACCCTCTTCTGGAGTGCCTGAAGACAGCTACAGTGTACTTATATCTAATAAATAAATAAATAAATAAATAAATAAATAAATAAACCTTTTTTAAAAAGGATAAGAAAGAAAGAAAAATCAAGCAGGCCTGCCATCCTTATCTCTGTC
Organism: Mus caroli; assembly: GCF_978045245.1. Taxonomy (NCBI): domain Eukaryota; kingdom Metazoa; phylum Chordata; class Mammalia; order Rodentia; family Muridae; genus Mus; species Mus caroli. Next base: position 114,546 of record NW_028227498.1, on the reverse strand, counting down.
TGTCTGTATGTCTGTCTTATCCCCTGGAACTTGAAATGGGCCACCATATAGTTGCTGGTAGTTTATCCCACGTTCTCTGGAAGAAGAGACAATGCTGTTAATTGTTGAGTCATTTCAGTGGGCTCACCCATCTTTACATTTTTAGAAGTATATGTGAGGTTGTGTTTATGTACATCATATGCAGACCATAAGAGGGATTTAGATTCTCCAGAAGATGACACACTCTTCTAGAGTGTCTGAAGACTGCTACAGTGTACTTATATCTAATAAATTCATAAATAAACAAATAAACATTTTTAAAAAAGGATAATAAAGAAAGAGAGACCAGGCAAGCCTGCCATCCTTGTCTGTCTGTCTGTCTGTCTGTTCCCCTGGAACTAGAGATGGGCCACCATATAAATGCTGGTAGTTGATCCCATGTTCTCTGGAAGAGGAGTCAGTGCTGTTAATTGTTGAGCCCTTTCAGTGGCCCCACCCATCTATAAATTTTTAGAAGTATATGTGAGGCTGTGTTCATGTACATCATATGCAGACCATAAGAGGGATATAGATTCTCCAGAATCTGACACCCTCTTCGGGAGTGTTTGAAGAGAGCTACAGTGTACTTATATCTAATAAATACATACTTAAATTAATAAACATTTTTTAAAAAGGATAAGAAAGAATGAAAGACCAGGTAGGCCTTCCATCCTTAACTCTATCTGTCTGTATGTCTGTCTGTCTGTCTGATCCCCTGGAACTGGAGATGGGCCACCATATAGTTCCTGGTAGTTGATCCCAGGTTCTCTGGTAGAGGAGACAATGCTGTTAATTGTTGAGCCCTTTCAGTGGCCCCACCCATCTTTAAATTTTTAGAAGTATATGTGAGGCTGTGTTCATGTACAGCATATGCAGACCATAAGAGGGATATTGATTCTCCAGAATCTGACACCCTCTTCTGGAGAGTCTGAAGACAGCTACAGTGTACTTATATCTAATAAATACATAAATAAATAAATAAATAAATAAATAAATGAATAAATAAATAAATAAATGAACATTTTTTAAAAAGGATAAGAAATAAAGAAAAATCAGGCAGGCCTGCCATCCTTATCTCTGTCTGTCTGTCTGTCTGTCTTATCCCCTGGAACTTGAGATGGGCCACCATATAGTTGCTTGTAGTTCATCCAAGGATCTCTGGAAGAGGAGACAATGCTGTTAATTGTTGAGCCCTTTCAGTGGGCCCACACTTCTTTAAATTTTTAGAAGTATATGTTAGGCTGTGTTTATGTACATCATATGCAGACCATAAGAGGGATTTAGATTACCCAGAAGATGACACCCTCTTCTAGAGTGTCTGAAGACAGCTAAAGTGTACTTATATCTAATAAATACATACTTAAATTAATAAACATTTTTTAAAAGTATAAGAAAGAAAGAAAGACCAGGCAGGCCTCCATCCTTATCTCTGTCAGTCTGTCTGTCTGTCTGATCCATTGGAACTGGAGATTGGCCACTATATAGTTGCTGTTAGTTGATCCCAGGTTCTCTGGAAGAAGAGACAATGCTGTTAATTGTTGAGCCCTTTCAGTGGATCCACCTATCTTTAAATTTTTAGAAGTATATGTTAGGCTGTGTTTATGTACATCATATGCAGACCATAAGAGGGATTTAGATTCTCCAGAATCTGACACCCTCTTCTGGAGTGTCTGAAGACAACTACAGTGTACTTATATCTAATAAATACATAAATAAATAAATAAATAAATAAATAAATAAACATTATTTTAAAAGGATAAGAAAGAAAGAAAAACCAGGCAGGCCTGCCCTCCTTATCTCTGTCTGTCTGTCTGTCTGTCTGATCCCCTGGAACTGGAGATGGGCCACCATATAGTTGCTGGTAGTTGATCCCAGGTTTTCTGGAAGAAGAGACAATGCTGTTAATTGTTGAGCCCTTTCAGTGGCCCCACCCATCTTAAATTTTTAGAAGTGTATGTGAATCTGTGTTTATGTCCATCATATGCAGACCATAAGAGGGATTTATATTCTCCAGAATCTGACACCCTCTTCTGGAGTGTCTGAAGACAGCTACAGTGTACTTATATCTTATAAATACATAAATAAATAAATAAACATTTTTTAAAAAGGATAAGAAAGAAAGAAAAACCAGGTAGGACTGCCACCCTTGTCTGTCTGTCTCTTTGTCTGCCTGATCCCCTGGAACTGGAGATGGGCCACCATATAGTTGCTGGTAGTTGATCCCAGGTTCTCTGGAAAAGGAGACAATGCTTTTAATTGTTGAGCCCTTTCAGTGGGCCCACACATCTTTAAATTTTTAGAAATATATGTGAGGCCGTGTTTATGTACATCATATGCAGACCATAAGAGGGATTTAGATTCTCCAGAATATGACACCCTCTTCTAGAGTGTCTGAAGACAGCTTCAGTGTACTTATATCTAATAAATACATAAATAAATAAATAAACATTTTTTAAAAAGTATAAGAAAGAAAGAAAGACCAGGCAGGCCTGCCACCATGTCTGTCTGTCTGTCTGTCTGTCTATCTGTCAGATACCCTGGAACTGGAGATGAGCCACCATATAGTTGATGGTAGTTGATTCCAGGTTCTCTGGAAGAGGAGACAATGCTGTTAATTGTTGAGTCCTTTCAGTGGCCCCACCCATCTTTAAATTTTTAGAAGTATATGTGAGGCTGTGTTCATGTACATCATATGCAGACCATAGGAGGGATATAGATTCTCCAGAATCTGACACCCTCTTCTGGAGTGCCTGAAGACAGCTACAGTGTACTTATATCTAATAAATAAATAAATAAATAAATAAATAAATAAATAAACCTTTTTTAAAAAGGATAAGAAAGAAAGAAAAATCAAGCAGGCCTGCCATCCTTATCTCTGTCTGTCTGTATGTCTGTCTTATCCCCTGGAACTTGAAATGGGCCACCATATAGTTGCTGGTAGTTTATCCCACGTTCTCTGGAAGAAGAGACAATGCTGTTAATTGTTGAGTCATTTCAGTGGGCTCACCCATCTTTACATTTTTAGAAGTATATGTGAGGTTGTGTTTATGTACATCATATGCAGACCATAAGAGGGATTTAGATTCTCCAGAAGATGACACACTCTTCTAGAGTGTCTGAAGACTGCTACAGTGTACTTATATCTAATAAATTCATAAATAAACAAATAAACATTTTTAAAAAAGGATAATAAAGAAAGAGAGACCAGGCAAGCCTGCCATCCTTGTCTGTCTGTCTGTCTGTCTGTTCCCCTGGAACTAGAGATGGGCCACCATATAAATGCTGGTAGTTGATCCCATGTTCTCTGGAAGAGGAGTCAGTGCTGTTAATTGTTGAGCCCTTTCAGTGGCCCCACCCATCTATAAATTTTTAGAAGTATATGTGAGGCTGTGTTCATGTACATCATATGCAGACCATAAGAGGGATATAGATTCTCCAGAATCTGACACCCTCTTCGGGAGTGTTTGAAGAGAGCTACAGTGTACTTATATCTAATAAATACATACTTAAATTAATAAACATTTTTTAAAAAGGATAAGAAAGAATGAAAGACCAGGTAGGCCTTCCATCCTTAACTCTATCTGTCTGTATGTCTGTCTGTCTGTCTGATCCCCTGGAACTGGAGATGGGCCACCATATAGTTCCTGGTAGTTGATCCCAGGTTCTCTGGTAGAGGAGACAATGCTGTTAATTGTTGAGCCCTTTCAGTGGCCCCACCCATCTTTAAATTTTTAGAAGTATATGTGAGGCTGTGTTCATGTACAGCATATGCAGACCATAAGAGGGATATTGATTCTCCAGAATCTGACACCCTCTTCTGGAGAGTCTGAAGACAGCTACAGTGTACTTATATCTAATAAATACATAAATAAATAAATAAATAAATAAATAAATGAATAAATAAATAAATAAATGAACATTTTTTAAAAAGGATAAGAAATAAAGAAAAATCAGGCAGGCCTGCCATCCTTATCTCTGTCTGTCTGTCTGTCTGTCTTATCCCCTGGAACTTGAGATGGGCCACCATATAGTTGCTTGTAGTTCATCCAAGGATCTCTGGAAGAGGAGACAATGCTGTTAATTGTTGAGCCCTTTCAGTGGGCCCACACTTCTTTAAATTTTTAGAAGTATATGTTAGGCTGTGTTTATGTACATCATATGCAGACCATAAGAGGGATTTAGATTACCCAGAAGATGACACCCTCTTCTAGAGTGTCTGAAGACAGCTAAAGTGTACTTATATCTAATAAATACATACTTAAATTAATAAACATTTTTTAAAAGTATAAGAAAGAAAGAAAGACCAGGCAGGCCTCCATCCTTATCTCTGTCAGTCTGTCTGTCTGTCTGATCCATTGGAACTGGAGATTGGCCACTATATAGTTGCTGTTAGTTGATCCCAGGTTCTCTGGAAGAAGAGACAATGCTGTTAATTGTTGAGCCCTTTCAGTGGATCCACCTATCTTTAAATTTTTAGAAGTATATGTTAGGCTGTGTTTATGTACATCATATGCAGACCATAAGAGGGATTTAGATTCTCCAGAATCTGACACCCTCTTCTGGAGTGTCTGAAGACAACTACAGTGTACTTATATCTAATAAATACATAAATAAATAAACATTATTTTAAAAGGATAAGAAAGAAAGAAAAACCAGGCAGGCCTGCCCTCCTTATCTCTGTCTGTCTGTCTGTCTGTCTGATCCCCTGGAACTGGAGATGGGCCACCATATAGTTGCTGGTAGTTGATCCCAGGTTTTCTGGAAGAAGAGACAATGCTGTTAATTGTTGAGCCCTTTCAGTGGCCCCACCCATCTTAAATTTTTAGAAGTGTATGTGAATCTGTGTTTATGTCCATCATATGCAGACCATAAGAGGGATTTATATTCTCCAGAATCTGACACCCTCTTCTGGAGTGTCTGAAGACAGCTACAGTGTACTTATATCTTATAAATACATAAATAAATAAATAAACATTTTTTAAAAAGGATAAGAAAGAAAGAAAAACCAGGTAGGACTGCCACCCTTGTCTGTCTGTCTCTTTGTCTGCCTGATCCCCTGGAACTGGAGATGGGCCACCATATAGTTGCTGGTAGTTGATCCCAGGTTCTCTGTTATAGGAGACAATGCTGTTAATTTTTGAGCCCTTTCAGTGCCCCCACACATCTTTAAATTTTTAGAAGTATATGTGAGGCTGTGTTTATGTACATCATATGCAGACCATAAGAGGGATTTAGATTCTCCAGAATCTGGCACCCTCTTCTGGAGTGTCTGAAGACAGCTACAGTGTACTTATATGTAATAAATAAATAAATAAATAAATAAACATTTTTTTTAAAAGTATAAGAAAGAAAGAAAGACCAGGCAAGCCTCCATTCTTATATCTGTCTGTCTGTCTGTCTGTCTGATACCCTGGAACTGGAGATGGGCCACCATATAGTTGCTGGTAGTTTATCCAAGGTTCTCTCGAAGAGGAGACAATGCTGTTAATTGTTGATCCCTTTCTGTGGCCCCACCCATCTTTAAATTTTTAGAAGTATATGTGAGGCTGTGTTTATGTACATCATATGCAGACCATAAGAGGGATTTAGATTCTCCAGAATCTGACACCCTCTTTTGGAGTATCTGAAGATAGCTACAGTGTACTTATATCTAATAAATAAATAAATAAATAAATAAATAAATAAATAAATAAACATTTTTTAAAAAGGATAAGAAAGAAAGAAAGACCAGGCAGGGCTGCCATCCTTATCTTTGTCTGTCTGTCTGTCTCTCTGTTTGTCTGTCTGTCTGATCTCCTCGAACTGGAGATGGGCCACCATTTTGTTGCTGGTAGTGAAAGACTCCAGGACTCCCAAAGGGAGGCACTTACTCAAGCCTCGGGTCAGCCGCGCACCCAAGAAGACACTGAGACCGAACTTAAGATGTATAGAGAGTAAGATTTAATACAGCAACGACAAGAAAGCACACAAGAAGCACATATACCAGATATCTGGGGTCGAAACTCATGCAGCCAGCAAGGTGCAGAGGAGATTCGGCAATTGGCCCAGACTTGTCACAGGCTTTTATAGGAGACGGGTAAGGAGAAAAGTACAAGTTTTACGTCACCAAGGTGTTCTGCCAAGGAGCTTTACATAACCAAGGGGTCGTGTCCTATATTTTGGCAATGTACTCGATCTATTGGAACATTCTGGGGTAGTACCAGGAGGCCCCTATCTCAAAAATGTTCTTGGAACAGTCTTCAGTTAGGAGGGGTTGGACTGAGTTCGCTCCAGGAGACCCTTATCTCAGAAATGCTCCTGGAACCGTTCTCACTTGGGAGGGGTCGGACTCTGGGGTGAAGAGTTCAAGAATGTACTCTGAGGTAAAAAGTTCAGGTGTGTTCCGGGAACAACCTCTAGATGGGAGGGGTAAGAGAACTCTGAGTTGGAGAGTTCATGGAGAGTTCAGCTTTTCTTCTTTCAATCCCAGGTTGTCTGGAAGTTGAGTCAGTGCTGTTAATTGTTGAGCCCTTTCAGTGGCCCCACCCATCTTTAAATTTTTAGAAGTATATGTGAGGCTGTGTTCATGTACATCATATGCAGACCATAAGAGGGATATAGATTCTCCAGAATCTGACACCCTCTTCGGGAGTGTTTGAAGACAGCTACAATGTACTTAAATCTAATAAATACATACTTAAATTAATAAACATTTTTTAAAAAGGATAAGAAAGAATGAAAGACCAGGTAGGCCTGCCATTCTTAACTCTATCTGTCTGTATGTCTGTCTGTCTGTCTGATCCCCTGGAACTGGAGATGGGCCACCATATAGTTGCTGGTAGTTGATCCCAGGTTCTCTATAAGAGGAGACAATGTTGTTAATTGTTGATCCCTTTCATTGGCCCCACACATCTTTAAATTTTTAGAAGTAAATGTGAGGCTGTGTTTATGTACATCATATGCAGACCATAAGAGGGATATAGATTCTCCAGAATCTGACACCCTCTTCTGGAGTGTCTGAAGACAGCTACAGTGTACTTATATCTAATAAATACATAAATAAATAAATAAACATTTTTTAAAAGGGATAAGAAAGAAAGAAAAACAAGGCAGGCCTGCCATCCTTGTCTGTCTTTCTCTCTGTCTGTCTGTCTTGCCTAGCCCCTTGAGTAGCCTAGCCTAGTCCCTTGCCTTGACTAGCCCAGCCCCTTGCCTAGCCTAGCCTAGCCCAGCCCTGCCTTGCCTAGCCCTGCCTATCCCTGTCTTTAACCAGGCTGGCCTCGAACTCAGAAACTGACTGCCTCTGCCTCCAGAGTGCTCTCATTAAGAGCTCGAGCCACCACTGACTGTTGGGTTTTCTAAGTCTTACATAGGTATGGTCTGTTTCTCAGCTGTGAAACCCTAATTAACACATGTAGTCTGTCCTAGGTCAGCCATAGCTACAGACTGAGGCCTTTTCTAAAACAAAACAAAAGAAAACAAAAAATAGAAATAATAAAATAAATAAATTAAGCAACCACATGATATCTTTTCTTTCTTTCAATGATACTCAGAGCTTGAAGCAGTTCACCCATGAGACCTCAGCTCCGGACATTGAGGCTCTTTCCCTAACAAGTATTATGGCTGAACCTGAGGGGTTCTACTGCTGATTTGGGTCCCCCACTTTAAAAAAATAGTTGTTTTCAAAGGCTGCAGGTTCTTAGCCCTGTTCCTTGTTACAGTTGAGTCACAGCCCTGAAAGTTCAGTGGTAGTTAAAGGCACTGAGAAGGGCTTCCTATAGACATCAAAGACCAAGTCTTTGTTTTTAAAAAGTTAATCTGGATTCCCCCACCCCCTGGCATCCTTAGAATGCCTAGAAAGGAAGGCAGGGACCTGGGCAGAAGGGTGCAAGGCTACTGGTGTTTGTAAGTGGTAACAGAAAGCTTTCTCTTGTTGGTACCCTACCCCAAGTTACACTGTCACTACTTTTTCCTAGTTGTTGTTTTGTCGGTTTGTATTCTCAACATAGACCCTTTTCCTTCCTAACCTTGGCTGTCCTGAACCTTACTGTCCTTGAACTCAGTGATTTGCCTGTCTTGCTGGGATGAAACTGTGAGCTACCATCCAGAAGGAAGCACCCTGCTGAGGTTAGATTGGGGTCTCTTCCATTTTCCTCTATGAACATGCATATGGCAGGCCTGTTCTTTCTTTTTTACTTTTCCTTTTCTTTTTAAAGATTTATTTATTTATTATATTTAAGTATGCTGTAGCTATCTTCAGACAGTCCAGAAGAGGGTGTCAGATTCTGAAGAATCTAAATCATTCTTATTGTCTGCATATGATGTATATAAACACAGCCTCACATAAACTCAAAAAAAAAAAAAGAAAGAAAGAAAGATGTGGCTACAGAGAGGGCTCAACAATTAAGAGCATTGTCTCCTCTTCCAGAGAACCTGGGCTCAATTACCAGTATTATATATGGTGGCCCATCTCCAGTTCCAGGGGATCTAATACTCTGTTCTGGAGTCTGTGGGCACAGCATACACATGCAAAACATTCTTACACAATCATTGAGAGAGGAGAGAGAGGGGTTGAGAGAGAGGGTAGGTAATCATACCTCCTGACGAGTTTGAAGACCTGAGCTTCATCACTCACACAAATAAATAAATGCAAAATATTTTTTTATAAATAAACTCTGCCATTGCCCTTTAAAAATTCCTAGAAAACAAGTTTTATAAGCAACAGTTATATTTACTATATCTAAAGGACAGTCATGAGCATATTCAATAAATAGAAAAAGGCCTGTTAGTCTTAGAAATGGAAAAGACAAACCAAGGAAGGTTTGCAATTACATAATGAGGCAGCTCAGCCCAGCTCTAAGGTTGGAAATAAGACTCGAGAATAGGATACACCTGAAGACAGCCAGCCATTGTTTTTTGTTTTGGAGGCTGAAAGGATACACCTGAAGACAGCCAATGCTGTGTGATGGTGATCTGGTATTTTTTTTTTTTAATTTTTAAAAACTTTAACACTTTTTATAAAACTTTTATAAAAACTTTTTCTTTCTTTCTTCCTTTCTTCTTTCCCTCACCCTAGCCCCTACCCTAGCCCTGTCTTTCACCAGGGTGGCCTCGAACTCAGAAACTGACTGCCTCTATCTACAGAGTGCTCTCATTAAGAGCTTGAGCCACCACTGAATGTAGGGTTTTCTAAGCCTTACCTTGCTCTTGGTGTCTGTTCTCAGCTGTGAAACCCTAATTAACACAAGTAGGCAGTCCTGGGTCAGCCAGAGCTACAGACTGAGGACTTCTCTAAAAACAAATAAAACAAAACAAAACAACAAATAGAAATAAAAAAATACAAAAATTAAGCAAACACAGCATAGCTTTTCTCTCTCTAGGTGGTACTCAGAAATTCCAGCAGTTGGCCTGTGACACCTCAGCTCAGTATATGTGAGGCTGTGTTTATGTACATCCTATGCAGACCATAAGAGGGATTTACATTCTCCAGAATCTGACACCCTCCTCTGGAGTGTCTAAAGAAAGCTACAGTGTACTTATATCTAAGAAATACATAAAAAATAAATAAATAAATAAATAAATATTTTTTAAAAAGGATAAGAAAGAAAGAAAGACCAGGCAGGCCTGCCATCCTTATCTCTGTCTGTCTGTCTGTCTGTCTGATCCCCTGGAACTGGAGATGGGCCACCTTGTAGGTGCTGGTAGTTGATCCCAGCTTCTCTGGAAGAGGAGACAATGCTGTTAATTGTTGAACCATTTCAGTGGCCCCACCAATTTTTAATTTTTAGAAGTATATGTGAGGCTGTGTTTATGTACATCATATGCAGACCATAAGAGGGATTTAGATTCTCCAGAATCTGACACCCTCTTCTGGAGTGTCTGAAGACGGCTACAGTGTACTTATATCTAATAAATACATAAATAAATAAATAAATAAATAAAGATTTTTTAAAAAGTATAAGAAATAAAGAAAGACAAGGCAGGCCTCTCTGTCTGTCTGTCTGTCTGATCCACTGGAACTGGAGATGGGCCACCATAAGTTGCTGGTAGTTTATCCCAGGTTCTCTGAAAGAGGAGACAATGCTGTTAATTGTTGAGCCCTCTCAGTGGCCCCACACATCTTTAAATTTTTAGAAGTATATGTGAGGCTGTGTTTATGTACATCATATGCAGACCATAAGAGGGATTTAGATTCTCCAGAATCTGACACCCTCTTCTGTAGTGTCTGAACAGCTACAGTGTACTTATATCTACTAAATACATAAATAAATAAATAAATAAACATTTTTTAAAAAGGATAAGAAAGAAAGAAAGACCAGGCAGTCCTGCCATCCATATCTCTGCCTGTCTGTCTGTCTGTCTATCTGATCCCCGGGAACTGGAGATGGGCCACCATATAGTTGCTGGTAGTTGATCCAAGGTTCTCTGGAAGAGGACACAATGCTCTTAATTGTTGAGCCCTTTCAGTGGCCCCACACTTCTTTAAATATTTAGAAGTATATGTGAGGCTGTGTTTATGTACATCATATTCAGATTATAAGAGGATTTAGATTCTCCAGAATCTGACACCCTCTACTGGAGTGTCTGAAGACAGCTACAGTGTACTTATATGTAATAAATAAATAAATAAATAAACATTTTTTAAAAAGGATAAGAAACAAAGTAAGACCAGGCAGGCCTGCCATCCTTATCTCTGTCTGTCTGTCTGTCTGTCTGTCTGATCCCCTGGAACTGGAGATGGGCCACCATATAGTTGCTGGTAGTTGATCCAAGGTTCTCTGGAAGAGGAGAAAATGCTCTTAATTGTCGAGCCCTTTCAGTGGCCCCACACTTCTTTAAATATTTAGAAGTATATGTGAGCTGTGTTTATGTACATCATATTAAGATTATAAGAGGATTTAGATTCTCCAGAATCTGACACCCTCTACTGGAGAGTCTGAAGACAGCTACAGTGTACTTATATGTAATAAAAAAATAAATAAATAAACATTTTTTAAAAAGGATAAGAAAGAAAGTAAGACCAGGCAGGCCTGCCATCCTTATCTCTGTCTGTCTGTCTCTCTGTCTGATGCCCTGGAACTGGAGATGGGCTACCATATAGTTGCTGGTAGTTGATCCCAGGTTCTCTGGAAGAGGAGACAATGCGGTTAATTGTTGAGCCCTATCAGTGGCCCTACCCATCTTTAAATTTTTAGAAGTGTATGTGAGGCTGTGTTTATGTACATCATATGCAGACCAGAAGGGGGATTTAGATTCATCAGAATCTGACACCCTCTTCTGGAGTGTCTGAAGACAGCTACAGTGTACTTATATCTAATAAATACATAAATAAATACAATTTTTTTAAAAAGGATAAGAAAGAAAGAAAGACCATGCAGGCCTGCCATACTTATCCTTGTCTGTCTGTCTGTCTGTCTGTCTGATCCCCTGGGAGTGGAGATGGGCCACCATATAGTTGCAGGTAGTTGATCCCAGGTTCTCTGTAAGAGGAGACAATGCGGTTAATTGCTGAGCCCTTTCAGTGGCCCCCCTCCCATCTTTAAATTTTAAGAAGTAAATGTGAGGCTGTGTTTATGTACATCATATGCAGACCATAAGAGGGATTTAGATTCTCCAGAATCTGACAACTTCTTCTGGAGTGTCTGAAGACGGCTACAGTGTACTTATATCTAATAAACATATAAATAAATAAATAAACATTTTTTAAAAAGGATAAGAAAGAAAGAAAGACCAGGCAGGCCTGCCATCCTTATCTCTGTCAGTCTGTTTGTCTGTCAGTCTGTCTGATCCCTTGGAACTGGAGATGGGCCACCATATATTTGCTGTTAGTTGATCCCAGGTTCTCTGGAAGAGGAGACAATGCTGTTAATTGTTGATCCCTTTCAGTGGCTCCACCTATCTTTAAATTTTTAGAAGTATATGTTAGGCTGTGTTTATGTACATCATATGCAGACCATAAGAGGGATTTAGATTCTCCAGAATCTGACACCCTCTTCTGGAGTGTCTGAAGACAACTATAGTGTACTTATATCTAATAAATACATATATAAATAAATATAAATAAATACATAAACATTATTTTAAAAGGATAAGAAAGAAAGAAAGACCAGGCAGGCTGCCATCCTAATCTCTGTCTGTCTGTCTGTCTGTCTGATCCCCTGGAACTGGAGATGGGCCACCTTGTAGTTGCTGGTAGTTGATCCCAGGTTCTCTGGAAGAGGAGACAATGCTGTTAATTGTTGAGCCCTTTCAGTGGCCCCACCCATTTTTAATTTTTAGAAGTATATGTGATGCTGTGTTTATGTACATCATATTCAGACCATAAGAGGGATTTAGATGCTCTAGAATCTGTCACCCTCTTATGGAGTGTCTGAAGACGGCTACAGTGTACTTATATCTAATAAATACATAAATAAATAAATAAATAAATAAATAAACATTTTTTTATAAAGTATAAGAAAGAAAGTAAGACCAGGCAGGCCTGCCATCCTTATCTCTGTCTCTCTGTCTGTCTGTCTGTCTGATCCACTGGAACTGGAGATGGGCCACGTTAAGGTGCTGGTAGTTTATCCCAGGTTCTCTGAAAGAGGAGACAATGCTGTTAATTGTTGAGCCGTCTCAGTGGCCCCACACATCTTTAAATTTTTAGAAGTATATGTGAGGCTGTGTTTATGTACATCATATGCAGACCATAAGAGGGATTTAGATTCTCCAGAATCTGACACCCTCTTCTGGAGTGTCTGAACAGCTACAGTGTACTTGTATCTAATAAATACATAAATAAATAAATAAATAAATAAATAAATAAATAAATAAATAAATATTTTTTAAAAAGGATAAGAAAGAAAGAAAGACCAGGCTGGCCTGCCATCCTTATCCTTGTCTGTCTGTCTGTCTGTCTGATCCCCTGGGAGTGGAAATGGGCCACAATATAGTTGCAGGTAGTTGATCACAGGTTCTCTGTAAGAAGAGACAATGCTTTTAATTGCTGAGCCCTTTCAGTGGCCACCCCCACCTTTATATTTTAAGAAGTAAATGTGAAGCTGTGTTTATGTACATCATATGCAGACCATAAGAGGGATTTAGATTCTCCAGAATCTGACACCTTCTTCTGGAGTGTCTGAAGACGGCTACAGTGTACTTATATCTAATAAAATTATAAATAAATAAATAAACATTTTTTTAAAAAGGATAAGAAAGAAAGAAAGACCAGGCAGGCCTGCCATCCTTATCTCTGTCAGACTGTCTGTCTGCCTGATCCCCTGGAACTGGAGATGGGCCACCATATAGTTGCTGGTAGTTGATCCCAGGTACTCTGGAAGAGGAGACAATGCTGTTAATTGTTGAGCTTTTAGAGTGGCCCCACCCTTCTTTAAATTTTTAGAAGTATATGTGAGGCTGTGTTTATGTACATCATATGCAGACCATAAGAGAGATTTAGATTCTCCAGAATCTGACACCCTCTTCTGTAGTGTCTGAACAGCTACAGTGTACTTATATCTACTAAATACATAAATATATAAATAAATAAATAAATAAATAAATAAATAAACATTTTTTAAAAAGGATAAGAAAGAAAGAAAGACCAGGCAGGCCTCCCATCCATATCTCTGCCTGTCTGTCTGTCTGTCTATCTGATCCCCGGGAACTGGAGATGGGCCACCATATAGTTGCTGGTAGTTGATCCAAGGTTCTCTGGAAGAGGAGACAATGCTCTTAATTGTTGAGCCCTTTCAGTGGCCCCACACTTCTTTAAATATTTAGAAGTATATGTGAGGCTGTGTTTATGTACATCATATTCAGATTATAAGAGGATTTAGATTCTCCAGAATCTGACACCCTCTACTGGAGAGTCTGAAGACAGCTACAGTGTACTTATATGTAATAAAAAAATAAATAAATAAACATTTTTTAAAAAGGATAAGAAAGAAAGAAAGACCAGGCAGGCCTGCCATCCTTATCTCTGTCTGTCTGTCTGTCTGATCCCCTGGAACTGGAGATGGGCCACCATATAGTTGCTGGTAGTTGATCCAAGGTTCTCTGGAAGAGGAGACAATGCTCTTAATTGTAGAGCCCTTTCAGTGGCCCCACACTTCTTTAAATATTTAGAAGTATATGTGAGCTGTGTTTAAGTACATCATATTCAGATTATAAGAGGATTTAGATTCTCCAGAATCTGACACCCTCTACTGGAGTGTCTGAAGACAGCTACAGTGTACTTATATATAATAAATAAATAAATAAATAAATAAATAAATACATAAATAAATAATAAACATTTTTTAAAAAGGATAAGAAAGAAAGTAAGACCAGGCAGGCCTGCCATCCTTATCTCTGTCTGTCTGTCTGTCTGTCTGATCCCCTGGAACTGGAGATGGGCCACCATATAGTTGCTGGTAGTTGATCCAAGGTTCTCTGGAAGAGGAGACAATGCTCTTAATTGTTGAGCCCTTTCAGTGGCCCCACCCATTTTTAATTTTTAGAAGTATATGTGATGCTGTGTTTATGTACATCATATTCAGACCATAAGAGGGATTTAGATGCTCTAGAATCTGTCACCCTCTTATGGAGTGTCTGAATACGGCTACAGTGTACTTATATCTAATAAATAAATAAATAAATAAATAAATAAATAAATAAATAAATAAACATTTTTTAAATAGTATAAGAAAGAAAGTAAGACCAGGCAGGCCTGCCATCCTTATCTCTGTCTCTCTGTCTGTCTGTCTGTCTGATCCACTGGAACTGGTAAGGTGCTGGTAGTTTATCTCAGGTTCTCTGAAAGAGGAGACAATGCTCTTAATTGTTGAGCCCTCTCAGTGGCCCCACACATCTTTAAATTTTTAGAAGTATATGTGAGGCTGTGTTTATGTACATCATATGCAGACCATAAGAGGGATTTAGATTCTCCAGAATATGACACCCTCTTCTGGAGTGTCTGAAGACAGCTACAGTGTACTTATATCTAATAAATACATAAATAAATATATAAATAAACATTTTTTTAAAAAGGATAAGAAAGAAAGAAAGACCAGGCAGGCCTGCCATCCTTATCACTGTCTGTATGTCTGTCTGTCTGATCCCCTGGAACTGGAGCTGGGCCACCATATAGTTGCTGGTAGTTGATCCCAGGTACTCTGGAAGAGGAGACAATGCTGTTAATTGTTGAGCTTTTAGAGTGGCCCCACCCTTCTTTAAATTTTTAGAAGTATATGTGAGGCTGTGTTTATGTACATCATATGCAGGCCATAAGAGGGATTTAGATTCTCCAGAATCTGACACCCTCTTCTGGAGTGTCTGAACAGCTACAGTGTACTTATATCTAATAAATACATAAATAAATAAATAAATAAATAAATAAATAAATAAATAAATAAATAAATATTTTTTTAAAAAGGATAAGAAAGAAAGAAAGACCAGGCTGGCCTGCCATCCTTATCCTTGTCTGTCTGTCTGTCTGTCAGATCCCCTGGGAGTGGAGATGGGCCACCATATAGTTGCAGGTAGTTGATCCCAGGTTCTCTGTAAGAGGAGACAATGCTGTTAATTGCTGAGCCCTTTCAGTGCCCCCCCCACCTTTATATTTTAAGAAGTAAATGTGAGGCTGTGTTTATGTACATCATATGCAGACCATAAGAGGGATTTAGATTCTCCAGAATCTGACACCTTCTTCTGGAGTGTCTGAAGACGGCTACAGTGTACTTATATCTAATAAAAATATAAATAAATAAATAAACATTTTTTAAAAAGGATAAGAAAGAAAGAAAGACCAGGCAGGCCTGCCATCCTTATCTCTGTCAGTCTGTCTGTCTGTCTGATCCCCTGGAACTGGAGATGGGCCACCATATAGTTGCTGGTAGTTGATCCCAGGTACTCTGGAAGAGGAGACAATGCTGTTAATTGTTGAGCTTTTAGAGTGGCCCCACCCTTCTTTAAATTTTTAGAAGTATATGTGAGGCTGTGTTTATGTACATCATATGCAGACCATAAGAGGGATTTAGATTCTCCAGAATCTGACACCCTCTTCTGTAGTGTCTGAACAGCTACAGTGTACATATATCTACTAAATACATAAATAAATAAATAAATAAAAATTTTTTAAAAAGGATAAGAAAGAAAGAAAGACCAGGCAGTCCTGCCATCCATATCTCTGCCTGTCTGTCTGTCTGTCTATCTGATCCCCGGGAACTGGAGATGGGCCACCATATAGTTGCTGGTAGTTGATCCAAGGTTCTCTGGAAGAGGAGACAATGCTCTTAATTGTTGAGCCCTTTCAGTGGCCCCACACTTCTTTAAATATTTAGAAGTATATGTGAGGCTGTGTTTATGTACATCATATTCAGATTATAAGAGTATTTAGATTCTCCAGAATCTGACACCCTCTACTGGAGTGTCTGAATACAACTACAGTGTACTTATATGTAATAAATAAATAAATAAATAAATAAACATTTTTTAAAAAGGATAAGAAAGAAAGTAAGACCAGGCAGGCCTGCCATCCTTATCTCTGTCTGTCTGTCTGTCTGTCTGTCTGATCCCCTGGAACTGGAGATGGGCCACCATATAGTTGCTGGTAGTTGATACAAGGTTCTCTGGAAGAGGAGACAATGCTGTTAATTGTTGAGCTTTTAGAGTGGCCCCACCCTTATTTAAATTTTTAGAAGTATATGTGAGGCTGTGTTTATGTACATCATATGCAGACCATAAGAGAGATTTAGATTCTCCAGAATCTGACACCCTCTTCTGTAGTGTCTGAACAGCTACAGTGTACTTATATCTACTAAATACATAAATATATAAATAAATAAATAAATAAATAAATAAACATTTTTTAAAAAGGATAAGAAAGAAAGAAAGACCAGGCAGGCCTGCCATCCATATCTCTGCCTGTCTGTCTGTCTGTCTATCTGATCCCCGGGAACTGGAGATGGGCCACCATATAGTTGCTGGTAGTTGATCCAAGGTTCTCTGGAAGAGGAGACAATGCTCTTAATTGTTGAGCCCTTTCAGTGGCCCCACACTTCTTTAAATATTTAGAAGTATATGTGAGGCTGTGTTTATGTACATCATATTCAGATTATAAGAGGATTTAGATTCTCCAGAATCTGACACCCTCTACTGGAGAGTCTGAAGACAGCTACAGTGTACTTATATGTAATAAAAAAATAAATAAATAAACATTTTTTAAAAAGGATAAGAAAGAAAGAAAGACCAGGCAGGCCTGCCATCCTTATCTCTGTCTGTCTGTCTGTCTGATCCCCTGGAACTGGAGATGGGCCACCATATAGTTGCTGGTAGTTGATCCAAGGTTCTCTGGAAGAGGAGACAATGCTCTTAATTGTAGAGCCCTTTCAGTGGCCCCACACTTCTTTAAATATTTAGAAGTATATGTGAGCTGTGTTTAAGTACATCATATTCAGATTATAAGAGGATTTAGATTCTCCAGAATCTGACACCCTCTACTGGAGTGTCTGAAGACAGCTACAGTGTACTTATATATAATAAATAAATAAATAAATAAATAAATAAATAAATAAATAAATAAATAATAAACATTTTTTAAAAAGGATAAGAAAGAAAGTAAGACCAGGCAGGCCTGCCATCCTTATCTCTGTCTGTCTGTCTGTCTGTCTGATCCCCTGGAACTGGAGATGGGCCACCATATAGTTGCTGGTAGTTGATCCAAGGTTCTCTGGAAGAGGAGACAATGCTCTTAATTGTTGAGCCCTTTCAGTGGCCCCACCCATTTTTAATTTTTAGAAGTATATGTGATGCTGTGTTTATGTACATCATATTCAGACCATAAGAGGGATTTAGATGCTCTAGAATCTGTCACCCTCTTATGGAGTGTCTGAAGACGGCTACAGTGTACTTATATCTAATAAATAAATAAATAAATAAATAAATAAATAAATAAATAAATAAATAAACATTTTTTAAATAGTATAAGAAAGAAAGTAAGACCAGGCAGGCCTGCCATCCTTATCTCTGTCTCTCTGTCTGTCTGTCTGTCTGATCCACTGGAACTGGAGATGGGCCACCATAAGGTGCTGGTAGTTTATCCCAGGTTCTCTGAAAGAGGAGACAATGCTGTTAATTGTTGAGCCCTCTCAGTGGCCCCACACATCTTTAAATTTTTAGAAGTATATGTGAGGCTGTGTTTATGTACATCATATGCAGACCATAAGAGGGATTTAGATTCTCCAGAATCTGACACCCTCTTCTGTAGTGTCTGAACAGCTACAGTGTACATATATCTACTAAATACATAAATAAATAAATAAATAAACATTTTTTAAAAAGGATAAGAAAGAAAGAAAGACCAGGCAGTCCTGCCATCCATATCTCTGCCTGTCTGTCTGTCTGTCTATCTGATCCCCGGGCACTGGAGTTGGGCCACCATATAGTTGCTGGTAGTTGATCCAAGGTTCTCTGGAAGAGGAGACAATGCTCTTAATTGTTGAGCCCTTTCAGTGGCCCCACACTTCTTTAAATATTTAGAAGTATATGTGAGGCTGTGTTTATGTACATCATATTCAGATTATAAGAGGATTTAGATTCTCCAGAATCTGACACCCTCTACTGGAGTGTCTGAATACAACTACAGTGTACTTATATGTAATAAATAAATAAATAAATAAACATTTTTTAAAAAGGATAAGAAAGAAAGTAACACCAGGCAGGCCTGCCATCCTTATCTCTGTCTGTCTGTCTGTCTGTCTGTCTGTCTGATCCCCTGGAACTGGAGATGGGCCACCATATAGTTGCTGGTAGTTGATCCAAGGTTCTCTGGAAGAGGAGACAATGCTGTTAATTGTTGAGCTTTTAGAGTGGCCCCACCCTTCTTTAAATTTTTAGAAGTATATGTGAGGCTGTGTTTATGTACATCATATGCAGACCATAAGAGAGATTTAGATTCTCCAGAATCTGACACCCTCTTCTGTAGTGTCTGAACAGCTACAGTGTACTTATATCTACTAAATACATAAATATATAAATAAATAAATAAATAAATAAATAAATAAATAAATAAATAAACATTTTTTAAAAAGGATAAGAAAGAAAGAAAGACCAGGCAGGCCTGCCATCCATATCTCTGCCTGTCTGTCTGTCTGTCTATCTGATCCCCGGGAACTGGAGATGGGCCACCATATAGTTGCTGGTAGTTGATCCAAGGTTCTCTGGAAGAGGAGACAATGCTCTTAATTGTTGAGCCCTTTCAGTGGCCCCACACTTCTTTAAATATGTAGAAGTATATGTGAGGCTGTGTTTATGTACATCATATTAAGATTATAAGAGGATTTAGATTCTCCAGAATCTGACACCCTCTACTGGAGAGTCTGAAGACAGCTACAGTGTACTTATATGTAATAAAAAAATAAATAAATAAACATTTTTTAAAAAGGATAAGAAAGAAAGAAAGACCAGGCAGGCCTGCCATCCTTATCTCTGTCTGTCTGTCTGTCTGATCCCCTGGAACTGGAGATGGGCCACCATATAGTTGCTGGTAGTTGATCCAAGGTTCTCTGGAAGAGGAGACAATGCTCTTAATTGTAGAGCCCTTTCAGTGGCCCCACACTTCTTTAAATATTTAGAAGTATATGTGAGCTGTGTTTAAGTACATCATATTCAGATTATAAGAGGATTTAGATTCTCCAGAATCTGACACCCTCTACTGGAGTGTCTGAAGACAGCTACAGTGTACTTATATATAATAAATAAATAAATAAATAAATAAATAAATAAATAATAAACATTTTTTTAAAAAGGATAAGAAAGAAAGTAAGACCAGGCAGGCCTGCCATCCTTATCTCTGTCTGTCTGTCTGTCTGTCTGATCCCCTGGAACTGGAGATGGGCCACCATATAGTTGCTGGTAGTTGATCCAAGGTTCTCTGGAAGAGGAGACAATGCTCTTAATTGTTGAGCCCTTTCAGTGGCCCCACCCATTTTTAATTTTTAGAAGTATATGTGATGCTGTGTTTATGTACATCATATTCAGACCATAAGAGGGATTTAGATGCTCTAGAATCTGTCACCCTCTTATGGAGTGTCTGAAGACGGCTACAGTGTACTTATATCTAATAAATAAATAAATAAATAAATAAATAAATAAATAAACATTTTTTAAATAGTATAAGAAAGAAAGTAAGACCAGGCAGGCCTGCCATCCTTATCTCTGTCTCTCTGTCTGTCTGTCTGTCTGATCCACTGGAACTGGAGATGGGCCACCATAAGGTGCTGGTAGTTTATCCCAGGTTCTCTGAAAGAGGAGACAATGCTGTTAATTGTTGAGCCCTCTCAGTGGCCCCACACATCTTTAAATTTTTAGAAGTATATGTGAGGCTGTGTTTATGTACATCATATGCAGACCATAAGAGGGATTTAGATTCTCCAGAATATGACACCCTCTTCTGGAGTGTCTGAAGACAGCTACAGTGTACTTATATCTAATAAATACATAAATAAATATATAAATAAACATTTTTTTAAAAAGGATAAGAAAGAAAGAAAGACCAGGCAGGCCTGCCATCCTTATCACTGTCTGTATGTCTGTCTGTCTGATCCCCTGGAACTGGAGATGTGCCACCATATAGTTGCTGGTAGTTGATCCCAGGTACTCTGGAAGAGGAGACAATGCTGTTAATTGTTGAGCTTTTAGAGTGGCCCCACCCTTCTTTAAATTTTTAGAAGTATATGTGAGGCTGTGTTTATGTACATCATATGCAGGCCATAAGAGGGATTTAGATTCTCCAGAATCTGACACCCTCTTCTGGAGTGTCTGAACAGCTACAGTGTACTTATATCTAATAAATACATAAATAAAAAAAAAAAAATAAATAAATAAATAAATATTTTTTTAAAAAAGGATAAGAAAGAAAGAAAGACCAGGCTGGCTTGCCATCCTTATCCTTGTCTGTCTGTCTGTCTGTCAGATCCCCTGGGAGTGGAGATGGGCCACCATATAGTTGCAGGTAGTTGATCCCAGGTTCTCTGTAAGAGGAGACAATGCTGTTAATTGCTGAGCCCTTTCAGTGGCCCCCCCACCTTTATATTTTAAGAAGTAAATGTGAGGCTGTGTTTATGTACATCATATGCAGACCATAAGAGGGATTTAGATTCTCCAGAATCTGACACCTTCTTCTGGAGTGTCTGAAGACGGCTACAGTGTACTTATATCTAATAAAAATATAAATAAATAAATAAACATTTTTTAAAAAGGATAAGAAAGAAAGAAAGACCAGGCAGGCCTGCCATCCTTATCTCTGTCAGTCTGTCTGTCTGTCTGATCCCCTGGAACTGGAGATGGGCCACCATATAGTTGCTGGTAGTTGATCCCAGGTACTCTGGAAGAGGAGACAATGCTGTTAATTGTTGAGCTTTTAGAGTGGCCCCACCCTTCTTTAAATTTTTAGAAGTATATGTGAGGCTGTGTTTATGTACATCATATGCAGACCATAAGAGGGATTTAGATTCTCCAGAATCTGACACCCTCTTCTGTAGTGTCTGAACAGCTACAGTGTACATATATCTACTAAATACATAAATAAATAAATAAATAAACATTTTTTAAAAAGGATAAGAAAGAAAGAAAGACCAGGCAGTCCTGCCATCCACATCTCTGCCTGTCTGTCTGTCTGTCTATCTGATCCCCGGGAACTGGAGATGGGCCACCATATAGTTGCTGGTAGTTGATCCAAGGTTCTCTGGAAGAGGAGACAATGCTCTTAATTGTTGAGCCCTTTCAGTGGCCCCACACTTCTTTAAATATTTAGAAGTATATGTGAGGCTGTGTTTATGTACATCATATTCAGATTATAAGAGGATTTAGATTCTCCAGAATCTGACACCCTCTACTGGAGTGTCTGAATACAACTACAGTGTACTTATATGTAATAAATAAATAAATAAATAAACATTTTTTAAAAAGGATAAGAAAGAAAGTAAGACCAGGCAGGCCTGCCATCCTTATCTCTGTCTGTCTGTCTGTCTGTCTGTCTGATCCCCTGGAACTGGAGATGGGCCACCATATAGTTGCTGGTAGTTGATCCAAGGTTCTCTGGAAGAGGAGACAATGCTCTTAATTGTAGAAACCTTTCAGTGGCCCCACACTTCTTTAAATATTTAGAAGTATATGTGAGCTGTGTTTAAGTACATCATATTCAGATTATAAGAGGATTTAGATTCTCCAGAATCTGACACCCTCTACTGGAGTGTCTGAAGACAGCTACAGTGTACTTATATATAATAAATAAATAAATAAATAAATAAATAAATAAACATTTTTTAAAAAGGATAGAAAGAAAGTAAGACCAGGCAGGCCTGCCATCCTTATTTCTGTCTGTCTGTCTGTCTGTCTGATCCCCTGGAACTGGAGATGGGCTACCATATAGTTGCTGGTAGTTGATCCCAGGTTCTCTGGAAGAGGAGACAATGCTGTTAATTGTTGAGCCCTATCAGTGGCCCTACCCATCTTTAAATTTTTAGAAGTGTATGTGAGGCTGTGTTTATGTACATCATATGCAGACCAGAAGAGGGATTTAGATTCATCAGAATCTGACACCCTCTTCTGGGGTGTCTGAAGACAGCTACAGTGTAGTTATATCTAATAAATACATAAATAAATACAATTTTTTTAAAAAGGATAAGAAAGAAAGAAAGACCAGGCAGGCCTGCCATACTTATCCTTGTCTGTCTGTCTGTCTGTCTGATCCCCTGGGAGTGGAGATGGGCCACCATATAGTTGCAGGTAGTTGATCCCAGGTTCTCTAAAAGAGGAGACAATGCTGTTAATTGCTGAGCCCTTTCAGTGCCCCCCCACCTTTAAATTGTAAGAAGTAAACGTGAGCCTGTGTTTATGTACATCATATGCAGACCATAAGAGGGATTTTGATTCTCCAGAATCTGACACCTTCTTCTGGAGTGTCTGAAGACGGCTAAAGTGTACTTATATCTAATAAACATATAAATAAATAAATAAACATTTTTTAAAAAGGATGAGAAAGAAAGAAAGACCAGGCAGGCCTGCCATCCTTATTTCTGTCAGTCTATCTGTCTGTCAGTCTGTCTGATCCCTTGGAACTGGAGATGGGCCACCATATAGTTGCTGTTAGTTGATCCTAGGTTCTCTGGAAGAGGAGACAATGCTGTTAATTGTTGAGCCCTTTCAGTGGCTCCACATATCTTTAAATTTTTAGAAGTATATGTTAGGCTGTGTTTATGTACATCATATGCAGACCATAAGAGGGATTTAGATTCTCCAGAATCTGACACCCTCTTCTGGAGTGTCTGAAGACAACTACAGTGTACTTATATCTAATAAATACATATATAAATAAATATAAATAAATAAATAAACATTATTTTAAAATAATAAGAAAGAAAGAAAGACCAGGCAGGCCTGCCATCCTAATCTCTGTCTGTCTGTCTGTCTGTCTGAGCCCCTGGAACTGGAGATGGGCCACCTTGCAGTTGCTGGTAGTTGATCCTAAGTTCTCTGGAAGAGGAGACAATGCTGTTAATTGTTGAGCCCTCTCAGTGGCCCCACACATCTTTAAATTTTTAGAAGTATATGTGAGGCTGTGTTTATGTACATCATATGCAGACCATAAGAGGGATTTAGATTCTCCAGAATCTGACACCATCTTCTGGAGTGTCTGAAGACAGCTACAGTGTACTTATATCTAATAAATACATAAATAAATATATAAATAAATATTTTTTTAAAAAGGATAAGAAAGGAAGAAAGACCAGGCAGGCCTGCCATCCTTATCACTGTCTGTATGTCTGTCTGTCTATTCCCCTGGAACTGGAGATAGGCCACCATATAGTTGCTGGTAGTTGATCCCAGGTACTCTGGAAGAGGAGACAATACTGTTAATTGTTGAGCTTTAAGAGTGGCCCAACCCTTCTCTAAATTTTTAGAAGTATATGTGAGGCTGTGTTTATGTACATCATATGCAGACCATAAGAGGGATTAAGATTCTCCAGAATCTGACACCCTCTTCTGGTGTGTCTGAAGACAGCTACAGTGTACTTATATCTAATAAATACATAAATAAATAAATAAATAAATAAATAAATAAATAAATAAATAAATAAATTTTTTTTAAAAGGATAAGAAAGAAAGAAAGACCAGGCTGGCCTGCCATCCTTATCCTTGTCTCTCTGTCTGTCTTTCTGATCCCCTGGGAGTGGAGATGGGCCACCATATAGTTGCAGGTAGTTGATCCCAGGTTCTCTGTAAGAGGAGACAATGCTGTTAATTGCTGAGCCCTTTCAGTGCCCCCCCCACCTTTATATTTTAAGAAGTAAATGTGAGGCTGTGTTTATGTACATCATATGCAGACCATAAGAGGGATTTAGATTCTCCAGAATCTGACACCTTCTTCTGGAGTGTCTGAAGACGGCTACAGTGTACTTATATCTAATAAAAATATAAATAAATAAATAAACATTTTTTAAAAAGGATAAGAAAGAAAGAAAGACCAGGCAGGCCTGCCATCCTTATCTCTGTCAGTCTGTCTGTCTGTCAGTCTGTCTGATACCTTGGAACTGGAGATGGGCCACCATATAGTTGCTGTTAGTTGATCCCAGGTTCTCTGGAAGAGGAGACAATGCTGTTAAATGTTGAGCCCTTTCAGTGGCTCCACCTATCTTTAAATTTTTAGAAGTATATGTTAGGCTGTGTTTATGTACATCATATGCAGACCATAAGAGGGATTTAGATTCTCCAGAATCTGACACCCTCTTCTGGAGTGTCTGAAGACAACTACAGTGTACTTATATCTAATAAATAAATAAATAAATAAATAAATAAATAAATAAATAAATAAACAAACATTATTTTAAAAGGATAAGAAAGAAAGAAAGACCAAACAGGCCTGCCATCCTTCTCTCTGTCTGTCTGTCTGTCTGTCTGTCTGATCCCCTGGAACTGGAGATGGGCCACCTTGTAGTTGCTGGTAGTTGATCCCAAGTTCTCTGGAAGAGGAGACAATGCTGTTAATTGTTGAGCCCTTTCAGTGGCCCCACCCATTTTTAATTTTTAGAAGTATATGTGATGCTGTGTTTATGTACATCATATTCAGATCATAAGAGGGATTTAGATTCTCTAGAATCTGTCACCCTCTTCTGGAGCTTCTGAAGACGGCTACAGTGTACTTATATCTAATAAATACATAAATAAATAAATAAATAAATAAATAAACATTTTTTAAAAAGTATAAGAAATAAAGAAAGACCAGGCAGGCCTGCCATCCTTATCTCTGTCTCTCTGTCTGTCTGTCTGTCTGATCCACTGGAACTGGAGATGGGCCACCATAATGTGCTGGTAGTTTATCCCAGGTTCTCTGAAAGAGGAGACAATGCTGTTAATTGTTGAGCCCTCTCAGTGGCCCCACACATCTTTAAATTTTTAGAAGTATATGTGAGGCTGTGTTTATGTACATCTTATGCAGACCATAAGAGGGATTTAGATTCTCCAGAATCTGACACCCTCTTCTGGAGTGTCTGAAGACAGCTACAGTGTACTTATATCTAATAAATACATAAATAAATATATAAATAAACATTTTTTTTAAAAAGGATAAGAAAGAAAGAAAGACCAGGCAGGCCTGCCATCCTTATCACTGTCTGTATATCTGTCTGTCTGACCCCCTGGAACTGGAGAAGGGCCACAATATAGTTGCTTGTAGTTGATCCCGGTACTCTGGAAGAGGAGACAATGCTGTTAATTGTTGAGCTTTTAGAGTGGCCCCACCCTTCTATAAATTTTTAGAAGTATATGTGAGGCTGTGTTTATGTACATCATATGCAGACCATAAGAGGGATTTAGATTCTCCAGAATCTGACACCCTCTTCTGGAGTGTCTGAAGACAGCTACAGTGTACTTATATCTAATAAATACATAAATAAATATATAAATAAACATTTTTTTAAAAAGGATAAGAAAGAAAGAAATACCAGGCAGGCCTGACATCCTTATCACTGTCTGTATGTCTGTCTGTCTGATCCCCTGGAACTGGAGATGGGCCATCATATAGTTGCTGGTAGTTGATCCCAGGTACTCTGGAAGAGGAGACAATGCTGTTAATTGTTGAGCTTTTAGAGTGGCCCCACCCTTCTTTAAATTTTTAGAAGTATATGTGAGGCTGTGTTTATGTACATCATATGCAGACCATAAGAGGGATTTAGATTCTCCAGAATCTGACACCCTCTTCTGGAGTGTCTGAACAGCTACAGTGTACTTATATCTAATAAATAAATAAATAAATAAATAAACAAACATTTTTTTTTAAAAAAGGATAAGAAAGAAAGAAAGACCAGGCAGGCCTGCCATCCTTATCACTGTCTGTCTGTCTGTCTGTCTGATCCCCTGGAACTGGAGATGGACCACCATATAGTTGCTGGTAGTTGATCCCAGGTTCTCTATAAGAGGAGACAATGCTGTTAATTGTTGAGCCCACTCAGTGGCCCCACACATCTTTTAATTTTTAGAAGTATATGTTCGGCTGTGTTTATGTACATCTTATGCAGACCATAAGAGGGATTTAGATTCTCCAGAATCTGACACCCTCTTCTGGAGTGTCTGAAGACAACTACAGTGTACTTATATCTAATAAATAAATAAATAAATAAATAAATAAATAAATAAATAAATAAACAAACATTATTTTAAAAGGATAAGAAAGAAAGAAAGACCAAACAGGCCTGCCTTCCTTCTCTCTGTCTGTCTGTCTGTCTGTCTGTCTGATCCCCTGGAACTGGAGATGGGCCACCTTGTAGTTGCTGGTAGTTGATCCCAAGTTCTCTGGAAGAGGAGACAATGCTGTTAATTGTTGAGCCCTTTCAGTGGCCCCACCCATTTTTAATTTTTAGAAGTATATGTGATGCTGTGTTTATGTACATCATATTCAGATCATAAGAGGGATTTAGATTCTCTAGAATTTGTCACCCTCTTCTGGAGCTTCTGAAGACGGCTACAGTGTACTTATATCTAATAAATACATAAATAAATAAATAAATAAATAAATAAACATTTTTTAAAAAGTATAAGAAATAAAGAAAGACCAGGCAGGCCTGCCATCCTTATCTCTGTCTCTCTGTCTGTCTGTCTGTCTGATCCACTGGAACTGGAGATGGGCCACCATAATGTGCTGGTAGTTTATCCCAGGTTCTCTGAAAGAGGAGACAATGCTGTTAATTGTTGAGCCCTCTCAGTGGCCCCACACATCTTTAAATTTTTAGAAGTATATGTGAGGCTGTGTTTATGTACATCTTATGCAGACCATAAGAGGGATTTAGATTCTCCAGAATCTGACACCCTCTTCTGGAGTGTCTGAAGACAGCTACAGTGTACTTATATCTAATAAATACATAAATAAATATATAAATAAACATTTTTTTTAAAAAGGATAAGAAAGAAAGAAAGACCAGGCAGGCCTGCCATCCTTATCACTGTCTGTATATCTGTCTGTCTGACCCCCTGGAACTGGAGAAGGGCCACAATATAGTTGCTTGTAGTTGATCCCGGTACTCTGGAAGAGGAGACAATGCTGTTAATTGTTGAGCTTTTAGAGTGGCCCCACCCTTCTATAAATTTTTAGAAGTATATGTGAGGCTGTGTTTATGTACATCATATGCAGACCATAAGAGGGATTTAGATTCTCCAGAATCTGACACCCTCTTCTGGAGTGTCTGAAGACAGCTACAGTGTACTTATATCTAATAAATACATAAAT
Source organism: Mus caroli (assembly GCF_978045245.1). NCBI lineage: Eukaryota > Metazoa > Chordata > Mammalia > Rodentia > Muridae > Mus > Mus caroli. The sequence goes on along the minus strand of NW_028227498.1, from coordinate 86,807 downwards.
AAATATATAAATAAACATTTTTTTAAAAAGGATAAGAAAGAAAGAAATACCAGGCAGGCCTGACATCCTTATCACTGTCTGTATGTCTGTCTGTTTGATCCCCTGGAACTGGAGATGGGCCATCATATAGTTGCTGGTAGTTGATCCCAGGTACTCTGGAAGAGGAGACAATGCTGTTAATTGTTGAGCTTTTAGAGTGGCCCCACCCTTCTTTAAATTTTTAGAAGTATATGTGAGGCTGTGTTTATGTACATCATATGCAGACCATAAGAGGGATTTAGATTCTCCAGAATCTGACACCCTCTTCTGGAGTGTCTGAACAGCTACAGTGTACTTATATCTAATAAATAAATAAATAAATAAATAAACAAACTTTTTTTTTAAAAAAGGATAAGAAAGAAAGAAAGACCAGGCAGGCCTGCCATCCTTATCACTGTCTGTCTGTCTGTCTGTCTGATCCCCTGGAACTGGAGATGGACCACCATATAGTTGCTGGTAGTTGATCCCAGGTTCTCTATAAGAGGAGACAATGCTGTTAATTGTTGAGCCCACTCAGTGGCCCCACACATCTTTTAATTTTTAGAAGTATATGTTCGGCTGTGTTTATGTACATCTTATGCAGACCATAAGAGGGATTTAGATTCTCCAGAATCTGACACCCTCTTCTGGAGTGTCTGAATAGCTACAGAGTACTTATATCTAATAAATACATAAATAAATAAATAAATAAATAAATAAATAAATAAATAAACATTTTTTAAAAGGATAAGAAAGAAAGTAAGACCAGGCAGGCCTGCCATCCTTATCTCTGTCTCTCTGTCTGTCTGTCTCTCTGAACCACTGGAACTGGAGATGGGCCACCATAAGGTTGCTGGTAGTTTATCCCAGGTTCTCTGAAAGAGGAGACAATGCTATTAATAGTTGAGCCCTCTCAGTGGTCCCACACATCTTTAAATTTTTAGAAGTATATGTGAGGCTGTGTTTATGTACATCATATGCAGACCATAAGAGGGATTTAGATTCTCCAGAATCTGGCACCCTCTTCTGGAGTGTCTGAAGATAGCTACAGTGTACTTATATCTAATAAATACATAAATAAATATATAAATAAACATTTTTTTAAAAAGGATAAGAAAGAAAGAAAGACCAGGCAGGCCTGCCATCCTTATCACTGTCTGTATGTCTGTCTGTATGATCCCCTGGAACTGAAGATGGGCCACCATATAGTTGCTGGTAGTTGATCCCAGGTACTCTGGAAGAGGAGACAATGCTGTTAATTGTTGAGCTTTTAGAGTGGCCCCACCCTTCTTTAAATTTTTAGAAGTATATGTGAGGCTGTGTTTATGTACATCATATGCAGACCATAAGAGGGAATTAGATTCTCCAGAATCTGACACCCTCTTCTGGAGTGTCTGAACAGCTACAGTGTACTTATATCTACTAAATAAATAAATAAATAAATGAATAAACATTTTTTAAAAAGGATAAGACAGAAAGAAAGAACAGGCAGGCCTGCCATCCATATCTCTGTCTGTCTGTCTGTCTGTCTATCTGATCCCTGGGAACTGGAGATGGGCCACGAATAGTTGCTGGTAGTTGATCCCAGGTTCTCTCGAAGAGGAGACAATGCTGTTAATTGTTGAGCCCTTTCAGTGGCGCCACCCATCTTTAAATATTTAGAAGTATATGTGAGGCTGTGTTTATGTACATCATATTCTGATTATAAGAGGATTTAGATTCTCCAGAAACTGACACCCTATACTGGAGTGTCTGAAGACAGCTACAGTGTACTTATATGTAATAAATAAATAAATAAATAAATAAATAAATAAATAAATAAATAAATAAACATTTTTTAAAAAGGATAAGAAAGAAAGTAAGACCAGGCAGGCCTGCCATCCTTATCTCTGTCTGTCTGTCTGTCTGATCCCCTGGAACTGGAGATGGGCCACCATATAGTTGCTGGTAGTTGATCCAAGGTTCTCTGGAAGAGGAGCCAGTGCTGTTAATTGTTGAGCCCTTTCAGTGGCCCCACACTTCTTTAATATTTAGAAGTATATGTGAGGCTGTGTTTATGTACATCATATTCAGATTATAAGAGGATTTAGATTCTCCAGAATCTGACACCCTCTACTGGAGTGACTGAAGACAGCTACAGTGTACTTATATAATAAATACATAAAAAAATAAATAAATAAATAAATAAATAAATAAACATTTTTTAAAAAGGATAAGAAAGAAAGTAAGACCAGGCAGGCCTGCCATCCTTATCTCTGTTTGTCTGACTGTCTGACTGTCTGATCCCCTGGAACTGGAGTTGGGCTACCATAAAGTTGTTGGTAGTTGATCCCAGGTTCTCTGGAAGAGGAGACAATGCTGTTAATTGATGAGCCCTATCAGTAGCCCTACCCTTCTTTAAATATTTAGAAGTATATGTGAGGCTGTGTTTATGTACATCATATGCAGACCATAAGAGGGATTTAGATTCTCCAGAATCTGACACCCTCTTCTGGAGTGTCTGAAGACAGCTACAGTGTACTTATATCTAATAAATACATAAATAAATAAAAATTTTTTAAAAAGGATAAGAAAGAAAGAAAGACCATGCAGGCCTGCCATCCTTATCCTTGTCTGTCTGTCTGATCCCCTGGGAGTGGATATGGGCAACCATATAGTTGCAGGTAGTTGATCCCAGGTTCTCTGTAAGAGGAGACAATGCTGTTAATTGCTGAGCCCTTTCAGTGGCCCCCCCCCACCTTTAAATTTTAAGAAGTAAATGTGAGGCTGTGTTTATGTACATCATATGCAGACCATAAGAGGGATTTAGATTCTCCAGAATCTGACACCTTCTTCTGGAGTGTCTGAAGACGGCTATAGTGTACTTATATCTAATAAACAAATAAATAAATAAACATTTTTTAAAAAGGATAAGAAAGAAAGAAAGACCAGGCAGGCCTGCCATCCTTATTTCTGTCACTCTGTCTGTCTGTCAGTCTGTCTGATCCCTTGGAACTGGAGATGGGCCATCATATAGTTGCTGTTAGTTGATCCCAGGTTCTCTGGAAGAGGAGACAATGCTGTTAATTGTTGAGCCCTTACAGTGGCTCCACCTATCTTTAAATTTTTAGAAGTATATGTTAGGCTGTGTTTATGTACATCATATGCAGACCATAAGAGGGATTTAGATTCTCCAGAATCTGACACCCTCTTCTGGAGTGTCTGAAGACAACTACAGTGTACTTATATCTAATAAATAAATAAATAAATAAATAAATAAATAAATAAACATTATTTTAAAAGGATAAGAAATAAAGAAAGACCAGGCAGGCCTGCCATCCTTATCTCTGTCTGTCTGTCTGTCTGTCTGATCCCCTGGAACTGGAGATGGGCCACTTTTTAGGTGCTGGTAGTTGATCCCAGGTTCTCTGGAAGAGGAGACAATGCTGTTAATTGTTGAGCCCTTTCAGTGGCCCCACCCATTTTTAATTTTTAGAAGTATATGTGATGCTGTGTTTATGTACATCATATTCAGACCATAAGAGGGATTTAGATTCTCTAGAATCTGTCACCTTCTGCTGGAGTGTCTGAAGACGGCTACAGTGTACTTATATCTAATAAATACATAAATAAATAAATAAATAAATAAATAAACATTTTTTAAAAAGTATAAGAAATAAAGAAAGACCAGGAAGGCCTGCCATCCTTATCTCTGTCTCTCTGTCTGTCTGTCTGTCTGTCTGATCCACTGGAACTGGAGATGGGCCACCATAATGTGCTGGTAGTTTATCCCAGGTTCTCTGAAAGAGGAGACAATGCTGTTAATTGTTGAGCCCTCTCAGTGGCCCCACACATCTTTAAATTTTTAGAAGTATATGTGAGGCTGTGTTTAGGTACATCATATGCAGACCATAAGAGGGATTTAGATTCTCCTGAATCTGACACCCTCTTCTGGAGTGTCTGAAGACAGCTACAGTGTACTTATATCTAATAAATACATAAATAAATATATAAATAAACATTTTTTGAAAAGGATAAGAAAGAAAGAATGACCAGGCAGGCCTGCCATCCTTATCACTGTCTGTATGTCTGTCTGTCTGATCCCCTGGAACTGGAGATGGGCCACCATATAGTTGCTGGTAGCTGATCCCAAGTACTCTGGAAGAGGAGACAATGCTGTTAATTGTTGAGCTTTTAGTGTGCTCCAACCCTTCTTTAAATTTTTAGAATTATATGTGAGGCTGTGTTTATGTACATCATATGCAGACCATAAGAGAGATTTAGATTCTCCAGAATCTGACACCCTCTTCTGGAGTGTCTGAACAGCTACAGTGTACTTATATCTAATAATAAATAAATAAATAAATAAATAAATAAATAAACAAACATTTTTTTTAAAAAAGGATAAGAAAGAAAGAAAGACCAGGCAGGCCTGCCATCCTTATCAGTGTCTGTCTGTCTGTCTGTCTGATCCCCTGCAACTTGAGATGGGCCACCACATAGTTTCTGGTAGTTGATCCCATGTTCTCTGGAAGAGGAGACAATGGTGTTAATTGTTGAGCCCTTTCAGTGGGCCCACCCATCTTTAAATATTTAGAAGTATATGTGAGGCTGTGTTTATGTACATCATATGCAGACCATAAGAGCGATTTAGATTCTCCAGAAGATGACACCCTCTTCTAGAGTGTCTGAAGACAGCTACAGTGTACTTATATCTAATAAATACATAAATAAATAAATAAATAAATAAACATTTATTTCTCTGGAAGAGGAGACAATGCTGTTAATTGTTGAGTCCTTTCAGTGGCCCCACCTATTTATAATTTTTAGAAGTATATGTGAGGCTGTGTTTATGTACATCATATTCAGACCATAAAAGGGATTTAGATTCTCTAGAATCTGACACCCTCTTCTGGAGTGTCTGAAGACGGCTATAATGTACTTATATCTAATAAATACATAAATAAATAAATAAATAAATAAATAAATAAATAAACATTTTTTAAAAAGTATAAGAAATAAAGAAAGACCAGGCAGACCTGCCATCCTTATCTCTGTCTCTCTGTCTGTCTGTCTGTCTGTCTGATCCACTGGAACTGGAGATGGGCCACCATAAGGTGCTGGTAGTTTATCGCAGGTTCTCTGAAAGAGGAGACAATGCTGTTAATTGTTGAGCCCTCTCAGTGGCCCCACACATCTTTAAATTTTTAGAAGTATATGTGAGGCTCTGTTTATGTACATCATATGCAGACCATAAGAGGGATTTAGATTCTCCAGAATCTGACACACTCTTCTGGAGTGTCTGAAGACAGCTACAGTGTACTTATATCTAATAAATACATAAATAAATAAAAAAATAAACATTTTTTTTAAAAAGGATAAGAAAGAAAGAAAGACCAGGCAGGCCTGCCATCCTTATCACTGTCTGTATGTCTGTCTGTCTGATCCCTTGGAACTGGAGATGGACCACCATATAGTTGCTGGTAGTTGATCCCAGGTACTCTGGAAGAGGAGACAATGCTGTTAATTGTTGAGCTTTTAGAGTGGCCCCACCCTTCTTTAAATTTTTAGAAGTATATGTGAGGCTGTGTTTATGTACATCATATGCAGTCCATAAGAGGGATTTAGATTCTCCAGAATATGACACCCTCTTCTGAAGTGTCTGAAGACAGCTACAGTGTACTTATATCTAATAAATATATATATAAATAAATAAACATTTTTAAAATGTATAAGAAGAAAGAAAAACCAGGCAGGCCTGCAATCCTTGTCTGTCTGTCTGTATGTATGTCTGTCTGATCCCCTGGAACTGGAGATGGGCCACAATATAGGTGCTGGTAGTTGATCCCAGGTCTTCTGGAAGAGGAGACAATGCTGTTAATTGTTGAGCCCTTTCAGTGGCCACAAACATCTTTAAATTTTTAGAAGTATATGTGAGGCTGTGTTTATGTACATCATATGCAGACCATAAGAGGGATATAGATTATCCAGAATCTGACACCCTCTTCTGGAGAGTCTGAAGACAGCTACAGTGTACTTATATCTAATAAATAAATAAATAAATAAATAAATAAATAAATAAGTAAATAAATAAATTAATTAATTAATGAATAAATAAATAAATAAATAAACAATTTTAAAAAGGATAAGAAAGAAAGAAAAATCAGGCAGGCCTGCCATCCTTATCTCTGTCTGTCTGTCTGTCTGTCTGATCCCCTGCAACTTGAGATGGGCCACCACATAGTTGCTGGTAGTTGATCCCAGGTTCTCTGGAAGAGGAGACAATGGTGTTAATTGTTGAGCCCTTTCAGTGGGCCCACCCATCTTTAAATTTTTAGAAGTATATGTGAGGCTGTGTTTTTGTACATCATATGCAGACCATAAGAGGGATTTAGATTCTCCAGAATCTGACACCCTCTTCGGGAGTGTCTGAAAGCAGCTACAGTGTACATATATCTAATAAATACATAAATAAATATATAAATAAACATTTTTTTAAAAAGGATAAGAAAGAAAGAAAGGCCAGGCAGGCCTGCCATCCTTATCACTGTCTGTATGTCTCTCTGTCTGATCCCCTGGAACTGGAGATGGGCCACCATATAGTTGCTGGTAGTTGATCCCAAGTACTCTGGAAGAGGAGACAATGCTGTTAATTGTTGAGCCCTCTCAGTGGCCCCACACATCTTTAAATTTTTAGAAGTATATGTGAGGCTCTGTTTATGTACATCATATGCAGACTATAAGAGGGATTTAGATTCTCCAGAATCTGACACCCTCTTCTGGAGTGTCTGAAGACAGCTACAGTGTACTTATATCTAATAAATAAATAAATAAATAAATAAATAAATAAATAAATAAACATTTTTTTAAAAAGGATAAGAAAGAAAGAAAGACCAGGCAGGCCTGCCATCCTTATCACTGTCTGTATGTCTGTCTGTCTGATCCCCTGGAACTGGAGATGGGACACCATATAGTTGCTGGTAGTTGATCCCAGTTACTCTGGAAGAGGAGACAATGCTGTTAATTGTTGAGCTTTTAGAGTGGCCCCACCTTTCTTTAATTTTTAGAAGTATATGTGAGGCTGTGTTTATGTACATCATATGCAGACCATAAGAGGGATTTAGATTCTCCAGAATCTGACACCCTCTTCTGGAGTGTCTGAACAGCTACAGTGTACTTATATCTAATAATAAATAAATAAATAAATAAATAAATAAATAAATAAATAAATAAACATTTTTTTTAAAAAAGGATAAGAAAGAAAGATAGATCAGGCAGGGTTGCCATCCTTATCACTGTCTGTCTGTCTGTCTGTCTGATCCCCTGGAACTGGAGATGGGCCACCTTTTAGGTGCTGGTAGTTGATCCCAGGTTCTCTGGAAGAGGAGACAATGCTGTTAATTGTTGAGTCCTTTCAGTGGCCCCACCTATTTATAATTTTTAGAATTATATGTGAGGCTGTGTTTATGTACATCATATTCAGACCATAAGAGGGATTTAGATTCTCTAGAATCTGACACCCTCTTCTGGAGTGTCTGAAGACGGCTACAGTGTACTTATATCTAATAAATACATAAATAAATAAATAAATAAATAAACATTTTTTAAAAAGTATAAGAAATAAAGAAAGACCAGGCAGACCTGCCATCCTTATCTCTGTCTCTCTGTCTCTCTGTCTGTCTGTCTGATCCACTGGAACTGGAGATGGGCCAACATAAGGTGCTGGTAGTTTATCCCAGGTTCTCTGAAAGAGGAGACAATGCTGTTAATTGTTGAGCCCTCTCAGTGGCCCCACACATCTTTAAATTTTTAGAAGTATATGTGAGGCTTTGTTTATGTACATCATATACAGACCATAAGAGGGATTTAGATTCTCCAGAATCTGACACCCTCTTCTGGAGTGTCTGAAGACAGCTACAGTGTACTTATATCTAATAAATACATAAATAAATATATAAATAAACATTTTTTTAAAAAGGATAAGAAAGAAAGAAAGACCAGGCAGGCCTGCCATCCTTATCTCTGTCTGTCTGTCTGTCTGTCTGATCCCCTGGAACTGGTGATGGGCCACCTTTTAGGTGCTGGTAGTTGATCCCAGGTTCTCTGGAAGAGGAGACAATGCTGTTAATTGTTGAGTCCTTTCAGTGGCCCCACCTATTTTTAAATATTTAGAGGTATATGTGAGGCTGTGTTTATGTACATCATATTCAGTCCATAAGAGGGATTTAGATTCTCGAGAATCTGACACCCTCTTCTGGAGTGTCTGAAGACGGCTACAATGTACTTATATCTAATAAATACATAAATAAATAAATAAATAAATAAACATTTTTTAAAAAGTATAAGAAATAAAGAAAGACCAGGCAGGCCTGCCATCCATATCTCTGTCTCTCTGTCTGTCTGTCTGTCTGATCCTCTGGAACTGGAGATGGGCCACCATAAGGTGCTGGTAGTTTATCCCAGGTTCTCTGAAAGAGGAGACAATGCTGTTAATTGTTGAGCCCTCTCAGTGGCCCCACCCATCTTTAAATTTTTAGAAGTATATGCGAGGCTGTGTTTATGTACCGAATATGCAGACCATAAGAGGGATTTAGATTCTCCAGAATCTGACACCCTCTTCTGGAGTGTCTGAAGACAGCTACAGTGTACATATATCTAATAAATACATAAATAAATATATAAATAAACATTTTTTAAAAAAGGATAAGAAAGAAAGAAAGACCAGGCAGGCCTGCCATCCTTATCACTGTCTGTATGTCTGTCTGTCTGATCCCCTGGAACTGGAGATGGGCCACCATATAGTTGCTGGTAGTTGATCCCAGGTACTCTGGAAGAGGAGACAATGCTGTTAATTGTTGAGCTTTTAGAGTGGCCCCAACCTTCTTTAAATTTTTAGAAGTATATGTGAGGCTGTGTTTATGTACATCATATGCAGACCATAAGAGGGATTTAGATTCTCCAGAATCTGACACCCTCTTCTGGAGTGTCTGAAAGCAGCTACAGTGTACATATATCTAATAAATACATAAATAAATATATAAATAAACATTTTTTAAAAAAGAATAAGAAAGAAAGAAAGACCAGGCAGGCCTGCCATCCTTTTCACTGTCTGTATGTCTGTCTGTCTGATCCCCTAGAACTGGAGATGGGCCACCATATAGTTGCTGGTAGTTGATCCCAGGTACTCTGGAAGAGGAGACAATGCTGTTAATTGTTGAGCTTTTAGAGTGGCCCCACCCTTCTTTAAATTTTTAGAAATATATGTGAGGCTGTGTTTATGTACATCATATGCAGACCATAAGAGGGATTTAGATTCTCCAGAATATGACACCCTCTTCTGAAGTGTCTGAAGACAGCTACAGTGTACTTATATCTAATAAATATATATATAAATAAATAAACATTTTTAAAATGTATAAGAAAGAAAGAAAAACCAGGCAGGCCTGCAATCCTTGTCTGTCTGTGTGTATATATGTCTGTCTGATCGCCTGGAACTGGAGATGGGCCACAATATAGTTGCTGGTAGTTGATCCCTGGTCCTCTGGAAGAGAAGACAATGCTGTTAATTGTTGAGCCCTTTCAGTGGCCCCAACCATCTTTAAATTTTTAGAAGTATATGTGAGGCCGTGTTTATGTACATCATATGCAGACCATAAGAGGGATATAGATTCTCCAGAATCTGACACCATTTTCTGGAGAGTCTGAAGACAGCTACAGTGTACTTATATCTAATAAATAAATAAATAAATAAATAAATAAATAAATAAACATTTTTTAAAAGTATAAGAAAGAAAGAAAGACCAGGCAGGCCTCCATCCTTATCTCTGTCTGTCTGTCTGTCTGTCTGATACCCTGGAACTGGAGATGGGCCACCATATAGTTGATGGTAGTTTATCCAAGGTTCTCTGGAAGAGGAGACAATGCTGTTAATTGTTGAGCCCTTTCAGTGGCCCCACCCATCTTTAAATTTTTAGAAGTATATGCAAGGCTGTGTTTATGTACCGAATATGCAGACCATAAGAGGGATTTAGATTCTCCAGAATCTGACACCCTCTTTTGGAGTGTCTGAAGACAGCTACAGTGTACTTATATCTAATAAATTCATAAATAAACAAATAAACATTTTTAAAAAAGGATAATAAAGAAAGAGAGACCAGGCAGGCCTGCCATCCTTGTCTGTCTGTCTGTCTGTCTGATCCCCTGGAACTGGAGATGGGCCACCATATAATTGCTGGTAGTTGATCCCAGGTTCTCTGGAAGAGGAGTCAGTGCTGTTAATTGTTGAGCCCTTTCAGTGGCCCCACCCATCTTTAAATTTTTAGAAATATATGTGAGGCTGTGTTCATATACATCATATGCAGACCATAAGAGGGATATAGATTCTCCAGAATCTGACACCCTCTTCGGGAGTGTTTGAAGACAGCTACAGTGTACGTATATCTAATAAATACATACATAAATAAATAAATAAATAAACAAACATTTTTTAAAAGGCATAAGAAAGAAAGAAAAACCAGGCAGGCCTGCCATCCTTGTCTGTCCTTCTCTCTGTCTGTCTGTCTTGCCTAGCCCCTTGAGTAGCCTAGCCTAGTCCCTTGCCTTGACTAGCCCAGCCCCTTGCCTAGCCTAGCCTAGCCCAGCCCTGCCTTGCCTAGCCCTGCTTATCCCTGTCTTTAACCAGGCTGGCCTCGAACTCAGAAACTGACTGCCTCTGCCTCCAGAGTGCTCTCATTAAGAGCTCGAGCCACCACTGACTGTTGGGTTTTCTAAGTCTTACATAGGTATGGTCTGTTTCTCAGCTGTGAAACCCTAATTAACACATGTAGTCTGTCCTAGGTCAGCCATAGCTACAGACTGAGGCCTTTTCTAAAACAAAACAAAAGAAAACAAAAAATAGAAATAATTAAATAAATAAATTAAGCAACCACATGATATCTTTTCTTTCTTTCAATGATACTCAGAGCTTGAAGCAGTTCACCCATGAGACCTCAGCTCCGGACATTGAGGCTCTTTCCCTAACAAGTATTATGGCTGAACCTGAGGGGTTCTACTGCTGATTTGTGTCCCCCACTTTAAAAAAATAGTTGTTTTCAAAGGCTGCAGGTTCTTAGCCCTGTTCCTTGTTACAGTTGAGTCACAGCCCTGAAAGTTCAGTGGTAGTTAAAGGCACTGAGAAGGGCTTCCTATAGACATCAAAGACCAAGTCTTTGTTTTTAAAAAGTTAATCTGGATTCCCCCACACCCTGGCATCCTTAGAATTCCTAGAAAGGAAGGCAGGGACCTGGGCCGAAGGGTGCAAGGCTACTGGTGTTTGTAAGTGGTAACAGAAAGCTTTCTCTTGTTGGTACCCTACCCCAAGTTACACTGTCACTTCTTTTTCCTAGTTGTTGTTTTGTCGGTTTGTATTCTCAACATAGACCCTTTTCCTTCCTAACCTTGGCTGTCCTGAACCTTACTGTCCTTGAACTCAGTGATTTGCCTGTCTTGCTGGGATGAAACTGTGAGCTACCATCCAGAAGGAAGCACCCTGCTGAGGTTAGATTGGGGTCTCTTCCATTTTCCTCTATGAACATGCATATGGCAGGCCTGATCTTTCTTTTTTACGTTTCCTTTTCTTTTTAAAGATTTATTTATTTATTATATTTAAGTATGCTGTAGCTATCTTCAGACAGTCCAGAAGAGGGTGTCAGATTCTGAAGAATCTAAATCATTCTTATTGTCTGCATATGATGTATATAAACACAGCCTCACATATACTCAAAAAAAAAAGAAAAAGAAAGATGTGGCTACAGAGAGGGCTCAACAATTAAGAGCATTGTCTCCTCTTCCAGAGAACCTGTGCTCAATTACCAGTATTATATATGGTGGCCCATCTCCAGTTCGAGGGGATCTAATACTCTGTTCTGGAGTCTGTGGGCACAGCATACACATGCAAAACATTCTTACACAATCATTGAGAGAGGAGAGAGAGGGGTTGAGAGAGAGGGGAGGTAATCATACCTCCTGACAAGTTTGAAGACCTGAGCTTCATCACTCACACAAATAAATAAATGCAAAATATTTTTTTATAAATAAACTCTGCCATTGCCCTTTAAAAATTCCTAGAAAACAAGTTTTATAAGCAACAGTTATATTTACTATATCTAAAGGACAGTCATGAGCATATTCAATAAATAGAAAAAGGCCTGTTAGTCTTAGAAATGGAAAAGACAAACCAAGGAAGGTTTGCAATTACATAATGAGGCAGCTCAGCCCAGCTCTAAGGTTGGAAATAAGACTCGAGAACAGGATACACCTGAAGACAGCCAGCCATTGTTTTTTGTTTTGGAGGCTGAAAGGATACACCTGAAGACAGCCAATGCTGTGTGATGGTGATCTGGTATTTTTTTTTTAATTTTTAAAAACTTTAACACTTTTTATAAAACTTTTATAAAAACTTTTTATTATAAACTTTCCTTTCTTTCTTTCCTCACCCTAGCCCCTACCCTAGCCCTGTCTTTCACCAGGGTGGCCTCAAACTCAGAAACTGACTGCCTCTGCCTACAGAGTGCTCTCATTAAGAGCTTGAGCCACCACTGAATGTAGGGTTTTCTAAGCCTTACCTTGCTCTTGGTGTCTGTTCTCAGCTGTGAAACCCTAATTAACACATGTAGGCAGTCCTGGGTCAGCCAGAGCTACAGACTGAGGACTTCTCTAAAAACAAATAAAATAAAACAAAACAACAAATAGAAATAATAAAATACATAAATTAAGCAACCACAGCATAGCTTTTCTCTATCTAGGTGGTACTCAGAAATTCCAGAAGTTGGCCTGTGACACCTCAGCTCAGTATATGTGAGGCTGTGTTTATGTACATCATATGCAGACCATAATTGGGATTTACATTACCAGAATCTGACACCCTCCTCTGGAGTGTCTAAAGAAAGCTACAGTGTACTTATATCTAAGAAATACATAAATAAATAAATAAATAAATAAATAAATAAATATTTTTTAAAAAGGATAAGAAAGAAAGAAAGACCAGGCAGGCCTGCCATCCTTATCTCTGTCTGCCTGTCTGTCTGATCCCCTAGAACTGGAGATGGGCCACCTTGTAGGTGCTGGTAGTTGATCCCACGTTCTCTGGAAGAGGAGACAATGCTGTTAATTGTTGAGCCCTTTCAGTGGCCCCACCCATTTTTAATTTTTAGAAGTATATGTGAGGCTGTGTTTATGTACATCATATTCAAATCATAAGAGGGATTTAGATTCTCCAGAATCTGACACCCTCTTCTGGAGTGTCTGAAGACGGCTACAGTGTATTTATATCTAATAAATACATAAATAAATAAATAAATAAATAAATAAACATGTTTTAAAAAGTATAAGAAATAAGAAAGACCAGGCAGGCCTTCCATCCTTATCTCTGTCTCTCTGTCTGTCTGTCTGTCTGATCCACTGGAACTGGAGATGGGCCACCATAAGGTGCTGGTAGTTTATCCCAGGTTCTCTGAAAGAGGAGACAATGCTGTTAATTGTTGAGCCCTCTCACTGTCCCCACACATCTTTAAATTTTTAGAAGTATATGTGAGGCCTTGTTTATGTACATCATATGAAGACCATAAGAGGGATTTAGATTCTCCAGAATCTGACACCCTCTTCTGGAGTGTCTGAAGACAGCTACAGTGTACTTATATCTAATAAATACATAAATAAATAAATAAATAAATAAATAAATAAATAAACAAATATTTTTTTAAAAAGGATAAGAAAGAAAGAAAGACCAGGCAGGCCTGCCATCCTTATCACTGTCTGTATGTCTGTCTGTCTGATCCCCTGGAACTGGAGATGGGCCACCATATAGTTGCTGGTAGTTGATCCCAGGTACTCTGGAAGAGGAGACAATGCTGTTAATTGTTGAGCTTTTAGAGTGGCCCCACCCTTCTTTAAATTTTTAGAAGTATATGTGAGGCTGTGTTTATGTACATCATATGCAGACCATAAGAGGGATATAGATTCTCCAGAATCTGACACCCTCTTCTGGAGTGTCTGAAGACAGCTACAGTGTACGTATATCTAATAAATACATAAATAAATAAATAAATAAATAAATAAACAAACATTTTTTAAAAGGGATAAGAAAGAAAGAAAAACCAGGCAGGCCTGCCATCCTTGTCTGTCCTTCTCTCTGTCTGTCTGTCTTGCCTATCCCCTTGAGTAGCCTAGCCTAGTCCCTTGCCTTGACTAGCCCAGCCCCTTGCCTAGCCTAGCCTAGCCCAGCCCTGCCTTGCCTAGCCCTGCCTATCCCTGTCTTTAACCAGGCTGGCCTCGAACTCAGAAACTGACTGCCTCTGCCTCCAGAGTGCTCTCATTAAGAGCTCGAGCCACCACTGACTGTTGGGTTTTCTAAGTCTTACATAGGTATGGTCTGTTTCTCAGCTGTGAAACCCTAATTAACACATGTAGTCTGTCCTAGGTCAGCCATAGCTACAGACTGAGGCCTTTTCTAAAACAAAACAAAAGAAAACAAAAAATAGAAATAATAAAATAAATAAATTAAGCAACCACATGATATCTTTTCTTCCTTTCAATGATACTCAGAGCTTGAAGCAGTTCACCCATGAGACCTCAGCTCCGGACATTGAGTCTCTTTCCCTAACAAGTATTATGGCTGAACCTGAGGGGTTCTACTGCTGATTTGTGTCCCCCACTTTAAAAAAATAGTTGTTTTCAAAGGCTGCAGGTTCTTAGCCCTGTTCCTTGTTACTGTTGAGTCACAGCCCTGAAAGTTCAGTGGTAGTTAAAGGCACTGAGAAGGGCTTCCTATAGACATCAAAGACCACGTCTTTGTTTTTAAAAAGTTAATCTGGATTCCCCCACCCCCTGGCATCCTTAGAATTCCTAGAAAGGAAGGCAGGGACCTGGGCAGAAGTGTGCAAGGCTACTGGTGTTTGTAAGTGGTAACAGAAAGCTTTCTCTTGTTGGTACCCTACCCCAAGTTACACTGTCACTTCTTTTTCCTAGTTGTTGTTTTGTCGGTTTGTATTCTCAACATAGACCCTTTTCCTTCCTAACCTTGGCTGTCCTGAACCTTACTGTCCTTGAACTCAATGATTTGCCTGTCTTGCTGGGATGAAACTGTGAGCTACCATCCAGAAGGAAGCACCCTGCTGAGGTTAGATTGGGGTCTCTCCCATTTTCCTCTATGAACATGCATATGGCAGGCCTGTTCTTTCTTTTTTACTTTTCCTTTTCTTTTTAAAGATTTATTTATTTATTATATTTAAGTATGCTGTAGCTATCTTCAGACAGTCCAGAAGAGGGTGTCAGAATCTGAAGAATCTAAATCATTCTTATTGTCTGCATATGATGTATATAAACACAGCCTCACATATACTCAAAAAAAAAAAAAAAAGAAAGATGTGGCTACAGAGAGGGCTCAACAATTAAGAGCATTGTCTCCTCTTCCAGAGAACCTGTGCTCAATTACCAGTATTATATATGGTGGCCCATCTCCAGTTCCAGGGGATCTAATACTCTGTTCTGGAGTCTGTGGGCACAGCATACACATGCAAAACATTCTTACACAATCATTGAGAGAGGAGAGAGAGGAGTTGAGAGAGAGGGGAGGTAATCATACCTCCTGACGAGTTTGAAGACCTGAGCTTCATCACTCACACAAATAAATAAATGCAAAATATTTTTTTTATAAATAAACTCTGCCATTGCCCTTTAAAAAATCCTAGAAAACAAGTTTTATAAGCAACAGTTATATTTACTATATCTAAAGGACAGTCATGAGCATATTCAATAAATAGAAAAAGGCCTGTTAGTCTTAGAAATGGAAAAGACAAACCAAGGAAGGTTTGCAATTACATAATGAGGCAGCTCAGCCCAGCTCTAAGGTTGGAAATAAGACTCGAGAACAGGATACACCTGAAGACAGCCAGCCATTGTTTTTTGTTTTGGAGGCTGAAAGGATACACCTGAAGACAGCCAATGCTGTGTGATGGTGATCTGGTATTTTTTTTTTTTTAATTTTTAAAAACTTTAACACTCTTTATAAAACTTTTATAAAAACTTTTTATTATAAACTTTTCTTTCTTTCTTTCCTCACCCTAGCCCCTACCCTAGCCCTGTCTTTCACCAGGGTGGCCTCAAACTCAGAAACTGACTGCCTCTGCCTACAGAGTGCTCTTATTAAGAGCTTGAGCCACCACTGAATGTAGGGTTTTCTAAGCCTTACCTTGCTCTTGGTGTCTGTTCCCAGCTGTGAAACCCTAATTAACACAAGTAGGCAGTCCTGGGTCAGCCAGAGCTACAGACTGAGGACTTCTCTAAAAACAAATAAAACAAAACAAAACAACAAATAGAAATAATAAAATACATAAATTAAGCAACCACAGCATAGCTTTTCTCTATCTAGGTGGTACTCAGAAATTCCAGCAGTTGGCCTGTGACACCTCAGCTCAGTATATGTGAGGCTGTGTTTATGTACATCCTATGCAGACCATAAGAGGGATTTACATTCTCCAGAATCTGACACGCTCCTCTGGAGTGTCTAAAGAAAGCTACAGTGTACTTATATCTAAGAAATACATAAATAAATTAATAAATAAATAAATAAATAAATATTTTTTAAAAAGGATAAGAAAGAAAGAAAGACCAGGCAGGCCTGCCATCCTTATCTCTGTCTGTCTGTCTGTCTGATCCCGTGGAACTGGAGATGGGCCACCTTGTAGGTGCTGGTAGTTGATCCCACGTTCTCTGGAAGAGGAGACAATGCTGTTAATTATTGAGCCCTTTCAGTGGCCCCACCCATTTTTAATTTTTAGAAGTATATGTGAGCTGTGTTTATGTACATCTTATTCAAACCATAAGAGGGATTTAGATTCTCCAGAATCTGACACCCTCTTCTGGAGTGTCTGAAGTCGGCTACAGTGTACTTATATCTAATAAATACATAAATAAATGAATAAATAAATAAATAAACATTTTTTAAAAAGTATAAGAAATAAAGTAAGACCAGGCAGGCCTGCCATCCTTATCTCTGTCTCTCTGTCTGTCTGTCTGTCTGATCCACTGGAACTGGAGTTGGGCCACCATAAGGTGCTGGTAGTTTATCCCAGGTTCTCTGAAAGAGGAGACAATGCTGTTAATTGTTGAGCCCTCTCAGTGGCCCAACCCATCTTTAAATTTTTAGAAGTATATTGAGGCTTTGTTTATGTACATCATATGCAGACCATAAGAGGGATTTAGATTCTCAAGAATCTTACACCCTCTTCTGGAGTGTCTGAAGACAGCTACAGTGTACTTATATCTAATAAATACATAAATAAATATATAAATAAACATTTTTTTAAAAAGGATAAGAAAGAAAGAAAGACCAGGCAGGCCTGCCATCCTTAGCACTGTCTGTATGTCTGTCTGTCTGATCCCCTGGAAATGGAGATGGGCCACAATATAGTTGCTGGTAGTTGATCCCAGGTACTCTGGAAGAGGAGACAATGCTGTTAATTGTTGAGCTTTTAGAGTGGCCCCACCCTTCTTTAAATTTTTAGAAGTATATGTGAGGCTGTGTTTATGTACATCATATGCAGACCATAAGAGGGATTTAGATTCTCCAGAATCTGACACGCTCTTCTGTAGTGTCTGAAAAGCTACAGTGTACTTATATCTACTAAATACATAAATAAATAAATAAATAAATAAACATTTTTTAAAAAGGATAAGAAAGAAAGACCAGGCAGGCCTGCCATCCATATCTCTGCCTGTCTGTCTGTCTGTCTATCAAATCCCCGGGAACTGGAGATGGGCCACCATATAGTTGCTGGTAGTTGATCCAAGGTTCTCTGGAAGAGGAGACAATGCTCTTAATTGTTGAGCCCTTTCAGTGGCCGCACACTTCTTTTAATATTTAGAAGTATATGTGAGGCTGTGTTTATGTACATCATATTCAGATTATAAGAGGATTTAGATTCTCCAGAATCTGACACCCTCTACTGGAGTGTCTGAAGACAGCTACAGTGTACTTATATGTAATAAATAAATAAATAAATAAATAAATAAACATTTTTTAAAAAGGATAAGAAAGAAAGTAAGACCAGGCAGGCCTGCCATCCTTATCTCTGTCTGTCTGTCTGTCTGTCTGTCTGATCCCCTGGAACTGGAGTTGGGCTACCATATAGTTGCTGGTAGTTGATCCCAGGTTCTCTTGAAGAGGAGACAATGCTGTTAATTGTTGAGCCCTATCAGTGGCCCTACCCATCTTTAAATTTTTAGACGTGTATGTGAGGCTGTGTTTATGTACATCATATGCAGACCAGAAGAGGGATTTAGATTCATCAGAATCTGACACCCTATTCTGGAGTGTCTGAAGACAGCTACAGTGTACATATATCTAATAAATACATAAATAAATACAATTTTTTTAAAAAGTATAAGAAAGAAAGAAAGACCAGGCAGGCCTGCCATCCTTATCCTTGTCTGTCTGTCTGTCTGTCTGATCCCCTGGGAGTGGAGATGGGCCACCATATAGTTGCAGGTAGTTGATCCCAGGTTCTCTGTAAGAGGAGATAATGCTGTTAATTGCTGAGCCCTTTCAGTGGCCCCCCCCACCTTTAAATTTTAAGTAGTAAAGGTGAGGCTGTGTTTATGTACATCATATGCAGACCATAAGAGGGATTTAGATTCTCCAGAATATGACAACTTCTTCTGGAGTGTCTGAAGACGGCTACAGTGTACTTATATCTAATAAACATATAAATAAATAAATAAACATTTTTTAAAAAGGATAAGAAAGAAAGAAAGACCAGGCAGGCCTGCCATCCTTATCTCTGTCAGTCTGTCTGTCTGTCAGTCTGTCTGATCCCTTGGAACTGGAGATGGGCCACCATATAGTTGCTGTTAGTTGATCCCAGGTTCTCTGGAAGAGGAGACAATGCTGTTAATTGTTGAGCCCTTTCAGTGGCTCCAACTATCTTTAAATTTTTAGAAGTATATGTTAGGCTGTGTTTATGTACATCATATGCAGACCATAAGAGGGATTTATATTCTCCAGAATCTGACACCCTCTTCTGGAGTGTCTGAAGACAACTACAGTGTACTTATATCTAATAAATACATATATAAATAAATATAAATAAATAAATAAACATTATTTTAAAAGGATAAGAAAGAAAGAAAGACCAGGCAGGCCTGCCATCCTAATCTCTGTCTGTCTGTCTGTCTGTCTGATCCCCTGGAACTGGAGATGGGCCACCTTGTAGTTGCTGGTAGTTGATCCCAGGTTCTCTGGAAGAGGAGACAATGCTGTTAATTGTTGAGCCCTTTCAGTGGCCCCACCCATTTTTAATTTTTAGAAGTATATGTGAGGCTGTGTTTATATACATCATATGCAGACCATAAGAGGGATTTAGATTCTCCAGAATCTGAGACCCTCTTCTTGAGTGTCTGAAGACAGCTACAGTGTACTTATATCTAATAAATACATAAATAAATATATAAATAAACATTTTTTTAAAAAGGATAAGAAACAAAGAAAGACCAGGCAGGCCTGCCATCCTTTTCACTGTCTGTATGTCTGTCTGTCTGATCCCCTGGAACTGGAGATGGGCCACCATATAGTTGCTGGTAGTTGTTACCAGGTACTCTGGAAGAGGAGACAATGCTGTTAATTGTTGAGCTTTTAGAGTGGCCCCACCCTTCTTTAAATTTTTAGAAGTATATGTGAGGCTGTGTTTATGTACATCATATGCAGACCATAAGAGGGATTTAGATTCTCCAGAATCTGACACCCTCCTCTGGAGTGTCTAAAGAAAGCTACAGTGTACTTATATCTAAGAAATACATATATAAATAAATAAACATTTTTAAAATGTATAAGAAAGAAAGAAAAACCAGGCAGGCTTGCAATCCTTGTCTGTCTGTCTGTCTGTATGTCTGTCTGATCCCCTGGAACTGGAGATGGGCCACAATATAGTTGCTGGTAGTTGATCCCAGGTCCTCTGGAAGAGGAGACAATGCTGTTAATTGTTGAGCCCTTTCAGTGGCCCCACCCATCTTTAAATTTTTAGAAGTATATGTGAGGCTGTGTTTATGTACATCATATGCAGACCATAAGAGGGATTTAGATTCTCCAGAAGATGACACACTCTTCTAGAGTGTCTGAAGACAGCTACAGTGTACTTATATCTAATAAATTCATAAATAAACAAATAAACATTTTTTAAAAAGTATAATAAAGAAAGAGAGACCAGGCAGGCCTGCCATCCTTGTTTGTCTGTCTCTCTGTCTGTCAGATCCCCTGAAACTGGAGATGGGCCATCATATAATTGCTGGTAGTTGATCCCAGGTTCTCTGGAAGAGGAGTCAGTGCTGTTAATTGTTGAGCCCTTTCAGTGGACCCACCCATCTTTAAATTTTTAGAAGTATATGTGAGGCTGTGTTCATGTACATCATATGCAGACCATAAGAGGGATATAGATTCTTCAGAATCTGACACCCTCTTCGGGAGTGTTTGAAGACAGCTACAGTGTACTTACATCTAATAAATACATACTTAAATTAATAAACATTTTTTTAAAAAGGATAAGAAAGAATGAAAGACCAGGTAGGCCTGCCATTCTTAACTCTATCTGTCTGTCTGTCTGTCTGTCTGATCCCCTGGAACTGGAGATGGGCCACCATATAGTTGCTTGTAGTTGATCCCATGTTCTCTATAAGAGGAGACAATGCTGTTAATTGTTGATCCCTTTCATTGGCCCCACACATCTTTAAAGTTTAAGAAGTAAATGTGAGGCTGTGTTTATGTACATCATATGCAGACCATAAGAGGGATATAGATTCTCCAGAATCTGACACCCTCTTCTGGAGTGACTGAAGACAGCTACATTGTACTTATATCTAATAAATACATAAATAAATAAATAAACATTTTTTAAAAAGAATAAGAAAGAAAGAAAGACCAGGCAGGCCTGCCACCTTGTCTGTCTGTCTGTCTGTGTGTCTATCTGTCAGATACCCTGAAACTGGAGATGGGCCACCATATAGTTGCTGGTAGTTGATCCCAGGTTCTCTGGAAGAGGAGACAATGCTGTTAATTGTTGAGCCCTTTCAGTGGCCCCACCCATCTTTAAATTTTTAGAAGTATATGTGAGGCTGTGTTCATGTACATCATATGCAGACCATATGAGGGATATTGATTCTCCAGAATCTGACACCCTCTTCTGGAGAGTCTGAAGACAGCTACAGTGTACTTACATCTAATAAATACATAAATAAATAAATAAATAAATGAATAAATGAATAAATAAATAAATAAATTAATAAACATTTTTTAAAAAGGATAAGAAAGAAAGAAAAATCAGGCAGGCCTGCCATCCTTATCTCTGTCTGTCTGTCTGTCTGTCTTATCCGATGGAACTTGAGATGGGCCACCATATAGTTGCTGGTAGTTGATCCCACGTTCTCTGGAAGAAGAGACAATGCTGTTAATTGTTGAGCCCTTTCAGTGGGCCCACCCATCTTTAAATTTTTAGAAATATATGTGAGGCTGTGTTTATGTACATCATATGCAGACCATAAGAGGGATTTAGATTCTCCAGAAGATGACACCCTCTTTTAGAGTGTCTGAAGACAGCTACCTTGTACTTAAATCTAATAAATACATACTTAAATTAATAAACATTTCTTAAAAGTATAAGAAAGAAAGAAAGACTAGGCAGGCTTCCATCCTTATCTCTGTCAGTCTGTCTGTCTGTCTGTCTGATCCCTTGGAACTGGAGATGGGCCACCATAAGGTGCTGGTAGTTTATCCCAGGTTCTCTGAAAGAGGAGACAATGCTGTTAATTGTTGAGCCCTCTCAGTGGCCCCACACATCTTTAAATTTTTAGAAGTATATGTGAGGCTGTGTTTATGTACATCATATGCAGACCATAAGAGGGATTTAGATTCTCCACAATCTGACACCCTCTTCTGGAGTGTCTGAAGATAGCTACAGTGTACTTATATCTAATAAATACATGAATAAATATATAAATAAACATTTTTTAAAAAGATAAGAAAGAAAGAAAGACCAGGCAGGCCTGCCATCCTTATCACTGTCTGTATGTCTGTCTGTCTGATCCCCTGGAACTGGAGATGGGCCACCATATAGTTTCTGCTAGTTGATCCCAGGTATCTGCAAGAGGAGACAATGCTGTTAATTGTTGAGCCCTTTCAGTGGCGCCACCCATCTTTAAATATTTAGAGGTATATGTGAGGCTGTGTTTATGTACATCATATGCAGACCATAAGAGGGATTTAGATTCTCCAGAATCTGACACCCTCTTATGGAGTGTCTGAAGACAGCTACAGTGTACTTATATCTAATAAATAAATAGATAAATAAATAAATAAATAAATAAACATTTTTTAAAAAGTATAAGAAAGAAAGAAAGACCAGGCAGGCCTGCCATCCATATCTCTGTCTGTCTGTCTGTCTGTCTGTCTATCTGATCCCCGGGAACTGGAGATGGGCCACCATATAGTGCTGGTAGTTGATCCAAGGTTCTCTGGAAGAGGAGACAATTCGGTTAATTGTTGAGCCCTTTCAGTGGCCCCACACTTCTTTAAATATTTAGAAGTTTATGTGAGGCTGTGTTTATGTACATCATATTCAGATTATAAGAGGATTTAGATTCTCCAGAAACTGACACCCTCTACTGGAGTGTCTGAAGACAGCTACAGTGTACTTATATATAATAAATAAATAAATAAATAAATAAATAAATAAATAAACATTTTTTAAAAAGGATAAGAAAGAAATTAAGAGCAGGCAGGCCTGCCATCCTTATCTCTGTCTGTCTGTCTGTCTGTCTGTCTGATCCCCTGGAACTGGAGTTGGGCTACCATAAAGTTGCTGGTAGTTGATCCCAGGTTCTCTGGAAGAGAGGACAAGGCTGTTAATTGTTGAGCCCTATCAGTGGCCCTACCCATCTTTAAATATTTAGAAGTATATGTGAGGCTGTGTTTATGTACATCATATGCAGACCATAAGAGGGATTTAGATTCTCCAGAATCTGACACCCTCTTCTGGAGTGTCTGAAGACAGCTACAGTGTACTTATATCTAATAAATACATAAATAAATAAATAAATAAATAAATAAACATTTTTTAAAAAGTATAAGAAATAAAGAAAGACCAGGCAGGCCTGCCATCTTTATCTCTGTCTCTCTGTCTGTCTGTCTGTCTGATCCACTGGAACTGGAGATGGGCCACCATAAGGTGCTGGTATTTTTTCCCAGGTTCTCTGAAAGAGGAGACAATGCTGTTAATTGTTGAGCCCTCTCAGTGGCCCCACACATCTTTAAATTTTTAGAAGTATATGTGAGGCTGTGTTTATGTACATCATATGCAGACCATAAGAGGGATTTAGATTCTCCAGAATCTGACACCCTCTTCTGGAGTGTCTGAAGACAGCTACAGTGTACTTATATCTAATAAATACATGTATAAATATATAAATAAACATTTTTTTAAAAAGGATAAGAAAGAAAGAAAGACCGGGCAGGCCTGCCATCCTTTTCACTGTCTGTCTGTCTGTCTGTCTGATCCTCTGGAACTGGAGATGGGCCACCATATAGTTGCTAGTAGTTGATCCAAGGTTCTCTGGAAGAGGAGACAATGCTCTTAATTGTTGAGCCCTTTCAGTGGCCGCACACTTCTTTAAATATTTAGAAGTATATGTGAGGCTGTGTTTATGTACATCATATTCAGATTATAAGAGGATTTAGATTCTCCAGAATCTGACACCCTCTACTGGAGTGTCTGAAGACAGCTACAGTGTACTTATATGTAATAAATAAATAAATAAATAAATAAATAAATAAACAAACATTTTTTAAAAAGGATAAGAAAGAAAGTAAGACCAGGCAGGCCTGCCATCCTTATCTCTGTCTGTCTGTCTGTCTGATCCCCTGGAACTGGAGATGGGCCACCATATTGTTGCTGGTAGTTGATCCAAGGTTCTCTGGAAGTGGAGACAATGCTCTTAATTGTTGAGCCCTTTCAGTGGCCCCACACTTCTTTAAATATTTAGAAGTATATATGAGCTGTGTTTATGTACATCATATTCAGATTATAAGAGGATTTAGATTCTCCAGAATCTGACACCCTCTACTGGAGTGTCTGAAGACAGCTACAGTGTACTTATATATAATAAATACATAAATAAATAAATAAATAAATAAACATTTTTTAAAAAGGATAAGAAAGAAAGTAAGACCAGGCAGGCCTGCCATCCTTATCTCTGTCTGTCTGTCTGTCTGTCTGTCTGATCCCCTGGAACTGGAGATGGGCTACCATATAGTTGCTGGTAGTTGATCCCAGGTTCTCTGGAAGAGGAGACAATGCTGTTAATTGTTGAGCCCTATCAGTGGCCCTACCCATCTTTAAATTTTTAGACGTGTATGTGAGGCTGTGTTTATGTACATCATATGCAGACCAGAAGAGGGATTTAGATTCATCAGAATCTGACACCCTCTTCTGGAGTGTCTGAAGACAGCTACAGTGTACATATATCTAATAAATACATAAATAAATACAATTTTTTTAAAAAGTATAAGAAAGAAAGAAAGACCAGGCAGGCCTGCCATCCTTATCCTTGTCTGTCTGTCTGTCTGTCTGATCCCCTGGGAGTGGAGATGGGCCACCATATAGTTGCAGGTAGTTGATCCCAGGTTCTCTGTAAGAGGAGATAATGCTGTTAATTGCTGAGCCCTTTCAGTGGCCCCCCCCCACCTTTAAATTTTAAGAAGTAAAGGTGAGGCTGTGTTTATGTACATCATATGCAGACCATAAGAGGGATTTAGATTCTCCAGAATATGACAACTTCTTCTGGAGTGTCTGAAGACGGCTACAGTGTACTTATATCTAATAAACATATAAATAAATAAATAAACATTTTTTAAAAAGGATAAGAAAGAAAGAAAGACCAGGCAGGCCTGCCATCCTTATCTCTGTCAGTCTGTCTGTCTGTCAGTCTGTCTGATCCCTTGGAACTGGAGATGGGCCACCATATAGTTGCTGTTAGTTGATCCCAGGTTCTCTGGAAGAGGAGACAATGCTGTTAATTGTTGAGCCCTTTCAGTGGCTCCAACTATCTTTAAATTTTTAGAAGTATATGTTAGGCTGTGTTTATGTACATCATATGCAGACCATAAGAGGGATTTATATTCTCCAGAATCTGACACCCTCTTCTGGAGTGTCTGAAGACAACTACAGTGTACTTATATCTAATAAATACATATATAAATAAATATAAATAAATAAATAAACATTATTTTAAAAGGATAAGAAAGAAAGAAAGACCAGGCAGGCCTGCCATCCTAATCTCTGTCTGTCTGTCTGTCTGTCTGATCCCCTGGAACTGGAGATGGGCCACCTTGTAGTTGCTGGTAGTTGATCCCAGGTTCTCTGGAAGAGGAGACAATGCTGTTAATTGTTGAGCCCTTTCAGTGGCCCCACCCATTTTTAATTTTTAGAAGTATATGTGAGGCTGTGTTTATATACATCATATGCAGACCATAAGAGGGATTTAGATTCTCCAGAATCTGAGACCCTCTTCTTGAGTGTCTGAAGACAGCTACAGTGTACTTATATCTAATAAATACATAAATAAATATATAAATAAACATTTTTTTAAAAAGGATAAGAAACAAAGAAAGACCAGGCAGGCCTGCCATCCTTTTCACTGTCTGTATGTCTGTCTGTCTGATCCCCTGGAACTGGAGATGGGCCACCATATAGTTGCTGGTAGTTGATACCAGGTACTCTGGAAGAGGAGACAATGCTGTTAATTGTTGAGCTTTTAGAGTGGCCCCACCCTTCTTTAAATTTTTAGAAGTATATGTGAGGCTGTGTTTATGTACATCATATGCAGACCATAAGAGGGATTTAGATTCTCCAGAATCTGACACCCTCCTCTGGAGTGTCTAAAGAAAGCTACAGTGTACTTATATCTAAGAAATACATATATAAATAAATAAACATTTTTAAAATGTATAAGAAAGAAAGAAAAACCAGGCAGGCCTGCAATCCTTGTCTGTCTGTCTGTCTGTATGTCTGTCTGATCCCCTGGAACTGGAGATGGGCCACAATATAGTTGCTGGTAGTTGATCCCAGGTCCTCTGGAAGAGGAGACAATGCTGTTAATTGTTGAGCCCTTTCAGTGGCCCCACCCATCTTTAAATTTTTAGAAGTATATGTGAGGCTGTGTTTATGTACATCATATGCAGACCATAAGAGGGATTTAGATTCTCCAGAATCTGACACCCTCTTCTGGAGTGTCTGAAGACAGCTACAGTGTACTTATATCTAATAAATAAATAGATAAATAAATAAATAAATAAATAAACATTTTTTAAAAAGTATAAGAAAGAAAGAAAGACCAGGCAGGCCTGCCATCCATATCTCTGTCTGTCTGTCTGTCTGTCTGTCTATCTGATCCCCGGGAACTGGAGATGGGCCACCATATAGTGCTGGTAGTTGATCCAAGGTTCTCTGGAAGAGGAGACAATTCGGTTAATTGTTGAGCCCTTTCAGTGGCCCCACACTTCTTTAAATATTTAGAAGTTTATGTGAGGCTGTGTTTATGTACATCATATTCAGATTATAAGAGGATTTAGATTCTCCAGAAACTGACACCCTCTACTGGAGTGTCTGAAGACAGCTACAGTGTACTTATATATAATAAATAAATAAATAAATAAATAAATAAATAAATAAACATTTTTTAAAAAGGATAAGAAAGAAAGTAAGAGCAGGCAGGCCTGCCATCCTTATCTCTGTCTGTCTGTCTGTCTGTCTGTCTGATCCCCTGGAACTGGAGTTGGGCTACCATAAAGTTGCTGGTAGTTGATCCCAGGTTCTCTGGAAGAGAGGACAAGGCTGTTAATTGTTGAGCCCTATCAGTGGCCCTACCCATCTTTAAATATTTAGAAGTATATGTGAGGCTGTGTTTATGTACATCATATGCAGACCATAAGAGGGATTTAGATTCTCCAGAATCTGACACCCTCTTCTGGAGTGTCTGAAGACAGCTACAGTGTACTTATATCTAATAAATACATAAATAAATAAATAAATAAATAAATAAATAAATAAACATTTTTTAAAAAGTATAAGAAATAAAGAAAGACCAGGCAGGCCTGCCATCCTTATCTCTGTCTCTCTGTCTGTCTGTCTGTCTGATCCACTGGAACTGGAGATGGGCCACCATAAGGTGCTGGTATTTTTTCCCAGGTTCTCTGAAAGAGGAGACAATGCTGTTAATTGTTGAGCCCTCTCAGTGGCCCCACACATCTTTAAATTTTTAGAAGTATATGTGAGGCTGTGTTTATGTACATCATATGCAGACCATAAGAGGGATTTAGATTCTCCAGAATCTGACACCCTCTTCTGGAGTGTCTGAAGACAGCTACAGTGTACTTATATCTAATAAATACATGTATAAATATATAAATAAACATTTTTTTAAAAAGGATAAGAAAGAAAGAAAGACCGGGCAGGCCTGCCATCCTTTTCACTGTCTGTCTGTCTGTCTGTCTGATCCTCTGGAACTGGAGATGGGCCACCATATAGTTGCTGGTAGTTGATCCAAGGTTCTCTGGAAGAGGAGACAATGCTCTTAATTGTTGAGCCCTTTCAGTGGCCGCACACTTCTTTAAATATTTAGAAGTATATGTGAGGCTGTGTTTATGTACATCATATTCAGATTATAAGAGGATTTAGATTCTCCAGAATCTGACACCCTCTACTGGAGTGTCTGAAGACAGCTACAGTGTACTTATATGTAATAAATAAATAAATAAATAAATAAATAAATAAATAAATAAACAAACATTTTTTAAAAAGGATAAGAAAGAAAGTAAGACCAGGCAGGCCTGCCATCCTTATCTCTGTCTGTCTGTCTGTCTGATCCCCTGGAACTGGAGATGGGCCACCATATTGTTGCTGGTAGTTGATCCAAGGTTCTCTGGAAGTGGAGACAATGCTCTTAATTGTTGAGCCCTTTCAGTGGCCCCACACTTCTTTAAATATTTAGAAGTATATATGAGCTGTGTTTATGTACATCATATTCAGATTATAAGAGGATTTAGATTCTCCAGAATCTGACACCCTCTACTGGAGTGTCTGAAGACAGCTACAGTGTACTTATATATAATAAATACATAAATAAATAAATAAATAAATAAACATTTTTTAAAAAGGATAAGAAAGAAAGTAAGACCAGGCAGGCCTGCCATCCTTATCTCTGTCTGTCTGTCTGTCTGTCTGTCTGTCTGATCCCCTGGAACTGGAGATGGGCTACCATATAGTTGCTGGTAGTTGATCCCAGGTTCTCTGGAAGAGGAGACAATGCTGTTAATTGTTGAGCCCTATCAGTGGCCCTACCCATCTTTAAATTTTTAGACGTGTATGTGAGGCTGTGTTTATGTACATCATATGCAGACCAGAAGAGGGATTTAGATTCATCAGAATCTGACACCCTCTTCTGGAGTGTCTGAAGACAGCTACAGTGTACATATATCTAATAAATACATAAATAAATACAATTTTTTTAAAAAGTATAAGAAAGAAAGAAAGACCAGGCAGGCCTGCCATCCTTATCCTTGTCTGTCTGTCTGTCTGTCTGATCCCCTGGGAGTGGAGATGGGCCACCATATAGTTGCAGGTAGTTGATCCCAGGTTCTCTGTAAGAGGAGATAATGCTGTTAATTGCTGAGCCCTTTCAGTGGCCCCCCCCACCTTTAAATTTTAAGAAGTAAAGGTGAGGCTGTGTTTATGTACATCATATGCAGACCATAAGAGGGATTTAGATTCTCCAGAATATGACAACTTCTTCTGGAGTGTCTGAAGACGGCTACAGTGTACTTATATCTAATAAACATATAAATAAATAAATAAACATTTTTTAAAAAGGATAAGAAAGAAAGAAAGACCAGGCAGGCCTGCCATCCTTATCTCTGTCAGTCTGTCTGTCTGTCAGTCTGTCTGATCCCTTGGAACTGGAGATGGGCCACCATATAGTTGCTGTTAGTTGATCCCAGGTTCTCTGGAAGAGGAGACAATGCTGTTAATTGTTGAGCCCTTTCAGTGGCTCCAACTATCTTTAAATTTTTAGAAGTATATGTTAGGCTGTGTTTATGTACATCATATGCAGACCATAAGAGGGATTTATATTCTCCAGAATCTGACACCCTCTTCTGGAGTGTCTGAAGACAACTACAGTGTACTTATATCTAATAAATACATATATAAATAAATATAAATAAATAAATAAACATTATTTTAAAAGGATAAGAAAGAAAGAAAGACCAGGCAGGCCTGCCATCCTAATCTCTGTCTGTCTGTCTGTCTGTCTGATCCCCTGGAACTGGAGATGGGCCACCTTGTAGTTGCTGGTAGTTGATCCCAGGTTCTCTGGAAGAGGAGACAATGCTGTTAATTGTTGAGCCCTTTCAGTGGCCCCACCCATTTTTAATTTTTAGAAGTATATGTGAGGCTGTGTTTATGTACATCATATGCAGACCATAAGAGGGATTTAGATTCTCCAGAATCTGACACCCTCCTCTGGAGTGTCTAAAGAAAGCTACAGTGTACTTATATCTAAGAAATACATATATAAATAAATAAACATTTTTAAAATGTATAAGAAAGAAAGAAAAACCAGGCAGGCCTGCAATCCTTGTCTGTCTGTCTGTCTGTATGTCTGTCTGATCCCCTGGAACTGGAGATGGGCCACAATATAGTTGCTGGTAGTTGATCCCAGGTCCTCTGGAAGAGGAGACAATGCTGTTAATTGTTGAGCCCTTTCAGTGGCCCCACCCATCTTTAAATTTTTAGAAGTATATGTGAGGCTGTGTTTATGTACATCATATGCAGACCATAAGAGGGATTTAGATTCTCCAGAAGATGACACACTCTTCTAGAGTGTCTGAAGACAGCTACAGTGTACTTATATGTAATAAATAAATAAATAAATAAATAAATAAATAAATAAACAAACATTTTTTAAAAAGGATAAGAAAGAAAGTAAGACCAGGCAGGCCTGCCATCCTTATCTCTGTCTGTCTGTCTGTCTGATCCCCTGGAACTGGAGATGGGCCACCATATTGTTGCTGGTAGTTGATCCAAGGTTCTCTGGAAGTGGAGAAAATGCTCTTAATTGTTGAGCCCTTTCAGTGGCCCCACACTTCTTTAAATATTTAGAAGTTTATGTGAGGCTGTGTTTATGTACATCATATTCAGATTATAAGAGGATTTAGATTCTCCAGAATCTGACACCCTCTACTGGAGTGTCTGAAGACAGCTACAGTGTACTTATATATAATAAATAAATAAATAAATAAATAAATAAATAAACATTTTTTAAAAAGGATAAGAAAGAAAGTAAGAGCAGGCAGGCCTGCCATCCTTATCTCTGTCTGTCTGTCTGTCTGTCTGTCTGATCCCCTGGAACTGGAGTTGGGCTACCATAAAGTTGCTGGTAGTTGATCCCAGGTTCTCTGGAAGAGAGGACAAGGCTGTTAATTGTTGAGCCCTATCAGTGGCCCTACCCATCTTTAAATATTTAGAAGTATATGTGAGGCTGTGTTTATGTACATCATATGCAGACCATAAGAGGGATTTAGATTCTCCAGAATCTGACACCCTCTTCTGGAGTGTCTGAGACAGCTACAGTGTACTTATATCTAATAAGTACATAAATAAATAAATAAATAAATAAATAAATAAATAAATAAACATTTTTTAAAAAGTATAAGAAATAAAGAAAGACCAGGCAGGCCTGCCATCCTTATCTCTGTCTCTCTGTCTGTCTGTCTGTCTGATCCACTGGAACTGGAGATGGGCCACCATAAGGTGCTGGTATTTTTTCCCAGGTTCTCTGAAAGAGGAGACAATGCTGTTAATTGTTGAGCCCTCTCAGTGGCCCCACACATCTTTAAATTTTTAGAAGTATATGTGAGGCTGTGTTTATGTACATCATATGCAGACCATAAGAGGGATTTAGATTCTCCAGAATCTGACACCCTCTTCTGGAGTGTCTGAAGACAGCTACAGTGTACTTATATCTAATAAATACATATATAAATATATAAATAAACATTTTTTTAAAAAGGATAAGAAAGAAAGAAAGACCAGGCAGGCCTGCCATCCTTTTCACTGTCTGTCTGTCTGTCTGTCTGATCCCCTGGAACTGGAGATGGGCCACCATATAGTTGCTGGTAGTTGATCCAAGGTTCTCTGGAAGAGGAGACAATGCTCTTAATTGTTGAGCCCTTTCAGTGGCCGCACACTTCTTTAAATATTTAGAAGTATATGTGAGGCTGTGTTTATGTACATCATATTCAGATTATAAGAGGATTTAGATTCTCCAGAATCTGACACCCTCTACTGGAGTGTCTGAAGACAGCTACAGTGTACTTATATGTAATAAATAAATAAATAAATAAATAAATAAATAAATAAACAAACATTTTTTAAAAAGGATAAGAAAGAAAGTAAGACCAGGCAGGCCTGCCATCCTTATCTCTGTCTGTCTGTCTGTCTGATCCCCTGGAACTGGAGATGGGCCACCATATTGTTGCTGGTAGTTGATCCAAGGTTCTCTGGAAGTGGAGACAATGCTCTTAATTGTTGAGCCCTTTCAGTGGCCCCACACTTCTTTAAATATTTAGAAGTATATATGAGCTGTGTTTATGTACATCATATTCAGATTATAAGAGGATTTAGATTCTCCAGAATCTGACACCCTCTACTGGAGTGTCTGAAGACAGCTACAGTGTACTTATATATAATAAATACATAAATAAATAAATAAATAAATAAACATTTTTTAAAAAGGATAAGAAAGAAAGTAAGACCAGGCAGGCCTGCCATCCTTATCTCTGTCTGTCTGTCTGTCTGTCTGTCTGTCTGATCCCCTGGAACTGGAGATGGGCTACCATATAGTTGCTGGTAGTTGATCCCAGGTTCTCTGGAAGAGGAGACAATGCTGTTAATTGTTGAGCCCTATCAGTGGCCCTACCCATCTTTAAATTTTTAGACGTGTATGTGAGGCTGTGTTTATGTACATCATATGCAGACCAGAAGAGGGATTTAGATTCATCAGAATCTGACACCCTCTTCTGGAGTGTCTGAAGACAGCTACAGTGTACATATATATAATAAATACATAAATAAATACAATTTTTTTAAAAAGTATAAGAAAGAAAGAAAGACCAGGCAGGCCTGCCATCCTTATCCTTGTCTGTCTGTCTGTCTGTCTGATCCCCTGGGAGTGGAGATGGGCCACCATATAGTTGCAGGTAGTTGATCCCAGGTTCTCTGTAAGAGGAGATAATGCTGTTAATTGCTGAGCCCTTTCAGTGGCCCCCCCCACCTTTAAATTTTAAGAAGTAAAGGTGAGGCTGTGTTTATGTACATCATATGCAGACCATAAGAGGGATTTAGATTCTCCAGAATATGACAACTTCTTCTGGAGTGTCTGAAGACGGCTACAGTGTACTTATATCTAATAAACATATAAATAAATAAATAAACATTTTTTAAAAAGGATAAGAAAGAAAGAAAGACCAGGCAGGCCTGCCATCCTTATCTCTGTCAGTCTGTCTGTCTGTCAGTCTGTCTGATCCCTTGGAACTGGAGATGGGCCACCATATAGTTGCTGTTAGTTGATCCCAGGTTCTCTGGAAGAGGAGACAATGCTGTTAATTGTTGAGCCCTTTCAGTGGCTCCAACTATCTTTAAATTTTTAGAAGTATATGTTAGGCTGTGTTTATGTACATCATATGCAGACCATAAGAGGGATTTATATTCTCCAGAATCTGACACCCTCTTCTGGAGTGTCTGAAGACAACTACAGTGTACTTATATCTAATAAATACATATATAAATAAATATAAATAAATAAATAAACATTATTTTAAAAGGATAAGAAAGAAAGAAAGACCAGGCAGGCCTGCCATCCTAATCTCTGTCTGTCTGTCTGTCTGTCTGATCCCCTGGAACTGGAGATGGGCCACCTTGTAGTTGCTGGTAGTTGATCCCAGGTTCTCTGGAAGAGGAGACAATGCTGTTAATTGTTGAGCCCTTTCAGTGGCCCCACCCATTTTTAATTTTTAGAAGTATATGTGAGGCTGTGTTTATATACATCATATGCAGACCATAAGAGGGATTTAGATTCTCCAGAATCTGAGACCCTCTTCTTGAGTGTCTGAAGACAGCTACAGTGTACTTATATCTAATAAATACATAAATAAATATATAAATAAACATTTTTTTAAAAAGGATAAGAAACAAAGAAAGACCAGGCAGGCCTGCCATCCTTTTCACTGTCTGTATGTCTGTCTGTCTGATCCCCTGGAACTGGAGATGGGCCACCATATAGTTGCTGGTAGTTGATACCAGGTACTCTGGAAGAGGAGACAATGCTGTTAATTGTTGAGCTTTTAGAGTGGCCCCACCCTTCTTTAAATTTTTAGAAGTATATGTGAGGCTGTGTTTATGTACATCATATGCAGACCATAAGAGGGATTTAGATTCTCCAGAATCTGACACCCTCCTCTGGAGTGTCTAAAGAAAGCTACAGTGTACTTATATCTAAGAAATACATATATAAATAAATAAACATTTTTAAAATGTATAAGAAAGAAAGAAAAACCAGGCAGGCCTGCAATCCTTGTCTGTCTGTCTGTCTGTATGTCTGTCTGATCCCCTGGAACTGGAGATGGGCCACAATATAGTTGCTGGTAGTTGATCCCAGGTCCTCTGGAAGAGGAGACAATGCTGTTAATTGTTGAGCCCTTTCAGTGGCCCCACCCATCTTTAAATTTTTAGAAGTATATGTGAGGCTGTGTTTATGTACATCATATGCAGACCATAAGAGGGATTTAGATTCTCCAGAAGATGACACACTCTTCTAGAGTGTCTGAAGACAGCTACAGTGTACTTATATCTAATAAATTCATAAATAAACAAATAAACATTTTTTAAAAAGTATAATAAAGAAAGAGAGACCAGGCAGGCCTGCCATCCTTGTTTGTCTGTCTGTCTGTCTGTCTGTCTGATCCCCTGAAACTGGAGATGGGCCACCATATAATTGCTGGTAGTTGATCCCAGGTTCTCTGGAAGAGGAGTCA
Source organism: Mus caroli (assembly GCF_978045245.1). Lineage (NCBI taxonomy): Eukaryota > Metazoa > Chordata > Mammalia > Rodentia > Muridae > Mus > Mus caroli. Next base: position 52,645 of record NW_028227498.1, on the reverse strand, counting down.
GTGCTGTTAATTGTTGAGCCCTTTCAGTGGACCCACCCATCTTTAAATTTTTAGAAGTATATGTGAGGTTGTGTTCATGTACATCATATGCAGACCATAAGAGGGATATAGATTCTTCAGAATCTGACACCCTCTTCGGGAGTGTTTGAAGACAGCTACAGTGTACTTACATCTAATAAATACATACTTAAATTAATAAACATTTTTTAAAAAAGGATAAGAAAGAATGAAAGACCAGGTAGGCCTGCCATTCTTAACTCTATCTGTCTGTCTGTCTGTCTGTCTGATCCCCTGGAACTGGAGATGGGCCACCATATAGTTGCTGGTAGTTGATCCCATGTTCTCTATAAGAGGAGACAATGCTGTTAATTGTTGATCCCTTTCATTGGCCCCACACATCTTTAAAGTTTTAGAAGTAAATGTGAGGCTGTGTTTATGTACATCATATGCAGACCATAAGAGGGATATAGATTCTCCAGAATCTGACACCCTCTTCTGGAGTGACTGAAGACAGCTACATTGTACTTATATCTAATAAATACATAAATAAATAAATAAACATTTTTTAAAAAGAATAAGAAAGAAAGAAAGACCAGGCAGGCCTGCCACCTTGTCTGTCTGTCTGTCTGTGTGTCTATCTGTCAGATACCCTGAAACTGGAGATGGGCCACCATATAGTTGCTGGTAGTTGATCCCAGGTTCTCTGGAAGAGGAGACAATGCTGTTAATTGTTGAGCCCTTTCAGTGGCCCCACCCATCTTTAAATTTTTAGAAGTATATGTGAGGCTGTGTTCATGTACATCATATGCAGACCATATGAGGGATATTGATTCTCCAGAATCTGACACCCTCTTCTGGAGAGTCTGAAGACAGCTACAGTGTACTTACATCTAATAAATAAATAAATAAATAAATAAATAAATAAATGAATGAATAAATGAATGAATAAATAAATAAATTAATAAACATTTTTTAAAAAGGATAAGAAAGAAAGAAAAATCAGGCAGGCCTGCCATCCTTATCTCTGTCTGTCTGTCTGTCTGTCTTATCCGATGGAACTTGAGATGGGCCACCATATAGTTGCTGGTAGTTGATCCCACGTTCTCTGGAAGAAGAGACAATGCTGTTAATTGTTGAGCTCTTTCAGTGGGCCCACCCATCTTTAAATTTTTAGAAATATATGTGAGGCTGTGTTTATGTACATCATATGCAGACCATAAGAGGGATTTAGATTCTCCAGAAGATGACACCCTCTTTTAGAGTGTCTGAAGACAGCTACCTTGTACTTAAATCTAATAAATACATACTTAAATTAATAAACATTTCTTAAAAGTATAAGAAAGAAGGAAAGACCAGGCAGGCCTCCATCCTTATCCTAGTCAGTCTGTCTGTCTGTCTGTCTGATCCCTTGGAACTGGAGATGGGCCACCATAAGGTGCTGGTAGTTTATCCCAGGTTCTCTGAAAGAGGAGACAATGCTGTTAATTGTTGAGCCCTCTCAGTGGCCCCACACATCTTTAAATTTTTAGAAGTATATGTGAGGCTGTGTTTATGTACATCATATGCAGACCATAAGAGGGATTTAGATTCTCCACAATCTGACACCCTCTTCTGGAGTGTCTGAAGATAGCTACAGTGTACTTATATCTAATAAATACATGAATAAATATATAAATAAACATTTTTTAAAAAGATAAGAAAGAAAGAAAGACCAGGCAGGCCTGCCATCCTTATCACTGTCTGTATGTCTGTCTGTCTGATCCCCTGGAACTGGAGATGGGCCACCATATAGTTTCTGCTAGTTGATCCCAGGTATCTGCAAGAGGAGACAATGCTGTTAATTGTTGAGCCCTTTCAGTGGCGCCACCCATCTTTAAATATTTCGAGGTATATGTGAGGCTGTGTTTATGTACATCATATGCAGACCATAAGAGGGATTTAGATTCTCCAGAATCTGACACCCTCTTCTGGAGTGTCTGAAGACAGCTACAGTGTACTTATATCTAATAAATAAATAGATAAATAAATAAATAAATAAATAAACATTTTTTAAAAAGTATAAGAAAGAAAGAAAGACCAGGTAGGCCTGCCATCCATATCTCTGTCTGTCTGTCTGTCTGTCTATCAGAACCCCGGGAACTGGAGATGGGCCACCATATAGTGCTGGTAGTTGATCCAAGATTCTCTGGAAGAGGAGACAATTCGGTTAATTGTTGAGCCCTTTCAGTGGCCCCACACTTCTTTAAATATTTAGAAGTTTATGTGAGGCTGTGTTTATGTACATCATATTCAGATTATAAGAGGATTTAGATTCTCCAGAATCTGACACCCTCTACTGGAGTGTCTGAAGACAGCTACAGTGTACTTATATATAATAAATGAATAAATAAATAAATAAATAAATAAATAAATAAATAAATAAACATTTTTTAAAAAGGATAAGAAAGAAAGTAAGAGCAGGCAGGCCTGCCATCCTTATCTCTGTCTGTCTGTCTGTCTGTCTGATCCCCTGGAACTGGAGTTGGGCTACGATAAAGTTGCTGGTAGTTGATCCCAGGTTCTCTGGAAGAGAGGACAAGGCTGTTAATTGTTGAGCCCTATCAGTGGCCCTACCCATCTTTAAATATTTAGAAGTATATGTGAGGCTGTGTTTATGTACATCATATGCAGACCATAAGAGGGATTTAGATTCTCCAGAATCTGACACCCTCTTCTGGAGTGTCTGAAGACAGCTACAGTGTACTTATATCTAATAAATACATAAATAAATAAATAAATAAATAAACATTTTTTAAAAGTATAAGAAATAAAGAAAGACCAGGCAGGCCTGCCATCCTTATCTCTGTCTCTCTGTCTGTCTGTCTGTCTGATCCACTGGAACTGGAGATGGGCCACCATAAGGTGCTGGTATTTTTTCCCAGGTTCTCTGAAAGAGGAGACAATGCTGTTAATTGTTGAGCCCTCTCAGTGGCACCACACATCTTTAAATTTTTAGAAGTATATGTGAGGCTGTGTTTATGTACATCATATGCAGACCATAAGAGGGATTTAGATTCTCCAGAATCTGACACCCTCTTCTGGAGTGTCTGAAGACAGCTACAGTGTACTTATATCTAATAAATACATATATAAATATATAAATAAACATTTTTTTAAAAAGGATAAGAAAGAAAGAAAGACCAGGCAGGCCTGCCATCCTTTTCACTGTCTGTCTGTCTGTCTGTCTGATCCCCTGGAACTGGAGATGGGCCACCATATAGTTGTTGGTAGTTGATCCCAGGTACTCTGGAAGAGGAGACAATGCTGTTAATTGTTGAGCCCTTTCAGTGGCGCCACCCATCTTTAAATATTTAGAGGTATATGTGAGGCTGTGTTTATGTACATCATATGCACACCATAAGAGGGATTTAGATTCTCCAGAATCTGACACCTTCTTCTGGAGTGTCTGAAGACAGCTACAGTGTACTTATATCTAATAAATACATGAATAAATATATAAATAAACATTTTTTTTTAAAAAGGATAAGAAAGAAAGAAAGACCAGGCAGGCCTGCCATCCTTATCACTGTCTGTATGTCTGTCTGTCTGATCCCCTGGAACTGGAGATGGGCCACCATATAGTTGCTGGTAGTTGATCCCAGGTACTCTGGAAGAGGAGACAATGCTGTTAATTGTTGAGCCCTTTCAGTGGCGCCACCCATCTTTAAATATTTAGAGGTATATGTGAGGCTGTGTTTATGTACATCATATGCAGACCATAAGAGGGATTTAGATTCTCCAGAATCTGACACCCTCTTCTGGAGTGTCTGAAGACAGCTACAGTGTACTTATATCTAATAAATAAATAAATAGATAAATAAATAAATAAATAATAAATAAATAAACATTTTTTAAAAAGTATAAGAAAGAAAGAAAGACCAGGCAGGCCTGCCATCCATATCTCTGTCTGTCTGTCTGTCTGTCTGTCTATCTGATCCCCAGGAACTGGATATGGGCCACCATATAGTGCTGGTACTTGATCCAAGGTTCTCTGGAAGAGGAGACAATTCGGTTAATTGTTTAGCCCTTTCAGTGGCCCCACACTTCTTTAAATATTTAGAAGTTTATGTGAGGCTGTGTTTATGTACATCATATTCAGATTATAAGAGGATTTAGATTCTCCAAAATCTGACACCCTCTACTGGAGTGACTGAAGACAGCTACAGTGTACTTATGTATAATAAATAAATAAATAAATAAATAAACATTTTTTAAAAAGTATAAGAAAGAAAGAAAGACCAGGCAGGCCTGCCATCCTTATCACTGTCTGTATGTCTGTCTGTCTGATCCCCTGGAACTGGAGATGGGCCACCATATAGTTGCTGGTAGTTGATCCCAGGTACTCTGGAAGAGGAGACAATGCTGTTAATTGTTGAGCCCTTTCAGTGGCGCCATCCATCTTTAAATATTTAGAGGTATATGTGAGGCTGTGTTTATGTACATCATATGCAGACCATAAGAGGGATTTAGATTCTCCAGAATCTGACACCCTCTTCTGGAGTGTCTGAAGACAGCTAGAGTGTACTTATATCTAAAAAATAAATAGATAAATAAATAAATAAATAAATAAACATTTTTTAAAAAGTATAAGAAAGAAAGAAAGACCAGGCAGGCCTGCCATCCATATCTCTGTCTGTCTGTCTGTCTGTCTATCTGATCCCCGGGAACTGGAGATGGGCCACCATATAGTGCTGGTAGTTGATTCAAGGTTCTCTGGAAGAGGAGACAATTCGGTTAATTGTTTAGCCCTTCCAGTGGCCCCACACTTCTTTAAAAATTTATAAGTATATGTGAGGCTGTGTTTATGTACATCATATGCAGACCATAAGAGGGATTTAGATTCTCCAGAATCTGACACCCTCTACTGGAGTGACTGAAGACAGCTACAGTGTACTTATATATAATAAATAAATAAATAAATAAATAAATAAATAAATAAATAAACATTTTTTAAAAAGGATAAGAAAGAAAGTAAGACCAGGCAGGCCTGCCATCCTTATCTCTGTCTCTCTGTCTGTCTGTCTGTCTGTCTGTCTGATCCAATGGAACTGGAGATGGGACACTATAAGGTGCTGGTAGTTGATCCCAGGTTCTCTGGAAGAGGAGACAATGCTGTTAATTGTTGAGCCCTATCAGTGGCCCTACCCATCTTTAAATATTTAGAAGTATATGTGAGGCTGTGTTTATGTACATCATATGCAGACCATAAGAGGGATTTAGATTCTCCAGAATCTGACACCCTCTTCTGGAGTGTCTGAAGACAGCTACAGTGTACTTATATCTAATAAATACATAAATAAATAAATAAATAAATAAATAAATAAATAAATAAATAAATAAACATTTTTTAAAAAGTATAAGAAATAAAGAAAGACCAGGCAGGCCTGCCATCCTTATCTCTGTCTCTCTGTCTGTCTGTTTGTCTGATCCCCTGCAACTGGAGATGGGCCACCATAAGGTGCTGGTAGTTTATCCCAGGTTCTCTGAAAGAGGAGACAATGCTGTTAATTGTTGAGCCCTCTCAGTGGCCCCACACATCTTTAAATTATTAGAAGTATATGTGAGGCTGTGTTTATGTACATCATATGCAGACCATAAGAGGGATTTAGATTCTCCAGAATCTGACACCCTCTTCTGGAGTGTCTGAAGACAGCTACAGTGTACTTATATCTAATAAATACATAAATAAATATATAAATAAACATTTTTTTTTAAAAAGGATAAGAAAGAAAGAAAGACCAGGCAGGCCTGCCATCCTTATCACTGTCTGTATGTCTGTCTGTCTGATCCCCTGGAACTGGAGATGGGCCACCATATAGTTGCTGGTAGTTGATCCCAGGTACTCTGGAAGAGGAGACAATGCTGTTAATTGTTGAGCCCTTTCAGTGGCGCCACCCATCTTTAAATATTTAGAGGTATATGTGAGGCTGTGTTTATGTACATCATATGCAGACCATAAGAGGGATTTAGATTCTCCAGAATCTGACACCCACTTCTGGAGTGTCTGAAGACAGCTACAGTGTACTTATATCTAATAAATAAACAGATAAATAAATAAATAAATAAATAAACATTTTTTTAAAAAGAATAAGAAAGAAAGAAAGACCAGGCAGGCCTGCCATCCTTATCACTGTCTGTATGTCTGTTTGTCTGATCCCCTGGAACTGGAGATGGGCCACCATATAGTTGCTGGTAGTTGATCCCAGGTACTCTGGAAGAGGAGACAATGCTGTTAATTGTTGAGCCCTTTCAGTGGCGCCACCCATCTTTAAATATTTAGAGGTATATGTGAGGCTGTGTTTATGTACATCATATGCAGACCATAAGAGGGATTTAGATTCTCCAGAATCTGACACCCACTTCTGGAGTGTCTGAAGACAGCTACAGTGTACTTATATCTAATAAATAAACAGATAAATAAATAAATAAACATTTTTTAAAAAGTATAAGAAAGAAAGAAAGACCAGGCAGGCCTGCCATCCATATCTCTGTCTGTCTGTCTGTCTGTCTATTTGATCCCCGGGAACTGGAGACGGGCCACCATATAGTGTTGGTAGTTGATCCAAGGTTCTCTGGAAGAGGAGACAATTCGGTTAATTGTTGAGCCCTTTCAGTGGCCCCACACTTCTTTAAATATTTAGAAGTTTATGTGAGGCTGTGTTTATGTACATCATATTCAGATTATAAGAGGATTTAGATTCTCCAGAATCTGACACCCTCTACTGGAGTGACTGAAGACAGCTACATTGTACTTATATATAATAAATAAATAAATAAATAAATAAATAAATAAATAAATAAACATTTTTTAAAAAGGATAAGAAAGAAAGAAAGACCAGGCAGGCCTGCCATCCTTATCACTGTCTGTATGTCTGTCTGTCTGATCCCCTGGAACTCGAGATGGGCCACCATATAGTTGCTGGTAGTTGATCCCAGGTACTCTGGAAGAGGAGACAATGCTGTTAATTGTTGAGCCCTTTCAGTGGCGCCATCCATCTGTAAATATTTAGAGGTATATGTGAGGCTGTGTTTATGTACATCATATGCAGACCATAAGAGGGATTTAGATTCTCCAGAATCTGACACCCTCTTCTGGAGTGTCTGAAGACAGCTACAGTGTACTTATATCTAATAAATAAATAGATAAATAAATAAATAAATAAATAAATAAACATTTTTTAAAAAGTATAAGAAAGAAAGAAAGACCAGGCAGGCCTGCCATCCATATCTCTGTCTGTCTGTCTGTCTGTCTATCTGATCCCCGGGAACTGGAGATGGGCCACCATATAGTGCTGGTAGTTGATCCAAGGTTCTCTGGAAGAGGAGACAATTCGGTTAATTGTTGAGCCCTTTCAGTGGCCCCACACTTCTTTAAATATTTATAAGTATATGTGAGGCTGTGTTTATGTACATCATATGCAGACCATAAGAGGGATTTAGATTCTCCAGAATCTGACACCCTCTTGTGGAGTGTCTGAAGACAGCTACAGTGTACTTATATCTAATAAATAAATAGATAAATAAATAAATAAATAAATAAACATTTTTTAAAAAGGATAAGAAAGAAAGAAAGACCAGGCAGGCCTGCCATTCATATCTCTGCCTGTCTGTCTGTCTGTCTATCTGATCCCCGGGTACTGGAGATGGGCCACCATATAGTTGCTGGTAGTTGATCCAAGGTTCTCTGGAAGAGGAGACAATGCTCTTAATTGTTGAGCCCTATCAGTGGCCCCACCCATCTTTAAATTTTTAGAAGTATATGTGAGTCTGTGTTTATGTACATCATATGCAGACCATAAGAGGGATTTAGATACTCCAGAATCTGACACCCTCTTCTGGAGTGTCTGAAGACAGCTACAGTGTACTTATATATTAAATAAATAAATAAATAAATAAATAAACATTATTTACACCGGATAAGAAAAAAAGAAAGACCAGGCAGGCCTACCATCCCTATCTCTGTCTGTCTGTCTATCAGTCGTTCTGATCCCCTGGAACTGGAGATGGGCCACCATATAGGTGCTGGTAGTTGATCCCAGGTTCTCTGGAAGAGGAGACAATGCTGTTAATTGTTGAGCGATTTCAGTGGCCCCACCCATCGTTAAATTTTTAGTAGTATATGTGAGGCTGTGTTTATGTACATCATATGCAGACCATAAGAGGGATTTAGATTCTCCAGAATCTGACACCCTCTTCTGGAGTGTCTGAAGACAGCTACAGTGTACTTATATCTAATAAATACATGAATAAATAAACATTTTTTAAAAAGGATAATAAAGAAAGAAAGACCAGGCTGGCCTGCCATCCTAATCTCTGTCAGTCTGTCTGTCTGTCAGACTGTCTGATACCTTGGAACTGCAGATGGGCAACCATATAGTTGCTGTTAGTTGATCCCAGCTTCTCTGGAAGAGGAGACAATGCTATTAATTGTTGAGCCCTTTCAGTGGCTCCACCTATCTTTAAATTTTTAGAAGTATATGTTAGGCTGTGTTTATGTACATCATATGCAGACCATAAGAGGGATTTAGTTTCTCCAGAATCTGACACCCTCTTCTGGAGTGTCTGAAGACAACTACAGTGTACTTATATCTAATAAATACATACATATATAAATAAATAAATAAATAAATAAACATTATTTTAAAAGGATAAGAAAGAAAGAAAGACCAGGCAGGCCTGCCATACTTATCTCCGTCTGTCTGTCTGTCTGTCTGATCCCCTGGAACTGGAGATGAGCCACCTTGTAGGTGCTGGTAGTTGATCCCAGGTTCTCTGGAAGAGGAGACAATGCTGTTAATTGTTGAGCCCTTTCAGTGGCCCCACCCATTTTTAATTTTTACAAGTATATGTGAGGCTGTGTTTATGTACATCATATTCAGACCATAAGAGGGATTTAGATTCTCCAGAATCTGACACCATCTTCTGGAGTGTCTGAAGACGGCTACAGTGTACTTATATCTAATAAATACATAAATAAATAAATAAAAGAATAAATAAACATTTTTAAAAAAGTATAAGAAATAAAGAAAGACCAGTCAGGCCTGCCATCCATATCTCTGTCTCTCTGTCTGTCTGTCTGTCTGATCCACTGGAACTGGTGATGGGCCACCATAAGGTGCTGGTAGTTTATCCCAGGTTCTCTGAAAGAGGAGACAATGCTGTTAATTGTTGAGCCCTCTCAGTGGCCCCACACATCTTTTAATTTTTAGAAGTATATGCGAGGCTGTGTTTATGTACATCATATGCAGACCATAAGAGGGATTTAGATTCTCTAGAATCTGACACCCTCTTCTGGAGTGTCTGAAAGCAGCTACAGTGTACATATATTTAATAAATACATAAATAAATATATAAATAAACATTTTTTTAAAAAGGATAAGACAGAAAGAAAGACCAGGCAGGCCTGCCATCCTTATCACTGTCTGTATGTCTGTCTGTCTGATCCCCTGGAACTGGAGATGGGCCACCATATAGTTGCTAGTAGTTGATCCCAGGTACTGTGGAAGAGGAGACAATGCTGTTAATTGTTGAGCTTTTAGAGTGGCCCCACCCTACTTTAAATTTTTAGAAGTATATGTGAGGCTGTGTTTATGTACATCATATGCAGACCATAAGAGGGATTTAGATTCTCCAGAATCTGACACCCTCTTCTGGAGTGTCTGAACAGCTACAGTGTACTTATATCTAATAATAAATAAATAAATAAATAAATAAATAAACAAACATTTTTTTAAAAAAAGGATAAGAAAGAAAGAAAGACCAGGAAGGCCTGCCATCCTTATCACTGCCTGTCTGTCTGTCTGTCTGATCCCCTGGAACTGGAGATGGGCCACCTTTTAGGTGCTGGTAGTTGATCCCAGGTTCTCTGGAAGAGGAGACAATGCTGTTAATTGTTGAGTCCTTTCAGTGGCCCCACCTATTTATAATTTTTAGAAATATATGTGAGGCTGTATTTATGTACATCATATTCAGACCATAAGAGGGATTTAGATTCTCTAGAATCTGACACCCTCTTCTGGAGTGTCTGAAGACGGCTACAGTGTACTTATATCTAATAAATACATAAATAAATAAATAAATAAATAAATAAATAAATAAATAAATAAATAAAAAGTTTTTAAAATGTATAAGAAATAAAGAAAGACCAGGCAGGCATGCCATCCTCATCTCTGTCTCTCTGTCTGTCTGTCTGTCTGTCTGATCCACTGGAACTGGGGATGGGCCACCTTTTAGGTGCTGGTAGTTTATCCCAGGTTCTCTGAAAGAGGAGACAATGCTGTTAATTGTTGAGTCCTTTCAGTGGCCCCACCTATTTATAATTTTTAGAAGTATATGTGAGGCTGTGTTTATGTACATCATATTCAGACCATAAGAGGGATTTAGATTCTCTAGAATCTGACACCCTCTTATGGAGTGTCTGAAGACGGCTACAGTGTACTTATATCTAATAAATAAATAAATAAATAAATAAATAAATAAATAAATAAACATAATTTAAAAAGTATAAGAAATAAAGAAAGACCAGGCAGGCCTGCCATCCTTATCTCTGTCTTTCTGTCTATCTGTCTGTCTGTCTGATCCCCTGGAACTGGAGATGGGCCACCATAAGGTGCTGGTAGTTTATCCCAGGTTCTCTGAAAGAGGAGACAATGCTGTTAATTGTTGAGCCCTCTCAGTGGCCCCACACATCTTTAAATTTTTAGAAGTATATGCGAGGCTGTGTTTATGTACATCATATGCAGACCATAAGAGGGATTTAGATTCTCCAGAATATGACACCCTCTTCTGGACTGTCTGAAAGCAGCTACAGAGTACATATATCTAATAAATACATAAATAAATATATAAATAAACATTTTTTTTAAAAGGATAAGACAGAAAGAAAGACCAGGCAGGCCTGCCATCCTTATCACTGTCTGTATGTCTGTCTGTCTGATCCCCTGGAACTGGAGATGGGCCACCATATAGTTGCTGGTAGTTGATTCCAGGTACTCTGGAAGAGGAGACAATGCTGTTAATTGTTGAGCTTTTAGAGTGGCCCCACCCTTCTTTAAATTTTTAGAAGTATATGTGAGGCTGTGTTTATGTACATCATATGCAGACCATAAGAGGGATTTAGATTCTCCAGAATCTGACACCCTCTTCTGGAGTGTCTGAACAGCTACAGTGTACTTATATCTAATAATAAATGAATAAATAAATAAATAAATAAATAAACAATTTTTTTTAAAAAGGATAAGAAACAAAGAAAGACCAGGCAGGCCTGCCATCCTTATCACTGTCTGTCTGTCTGTCTGTCTGATCCCCTGGAACTGGAGATGGGCCACCTTTTAGGTGCTGGTAGTTGATCCCAGGTTCTCTGGAAGAGGAGACAATGCTGTTAATTGTTGAGTCCTTTCAGTGGCCCCACCTATTTATAATTTTTAGACGTATATGTGAGGCTGTGTTTATGTACATCATATTCAGACCATAAGAGGGATTTAGATTCTCTAGAATCTGACACCCTCTTCTGGAGTGTCTGAAGACGGCTACAGTGTACTTATATCTAATAAATACATAAATAAATAAATAAATAAATAAATAAATAAATAAATTAACATTTTTTAAAAAGTATAAGAAATAAAGAAAGACCAGGCAGGCCTGCCATCCTTATCTCTGTCTCTTTGTCTGTCTGTCTGTCTGTCTGATCCACTGGAACTGGAGATGGGCCACCATAAGGTGCTGGTAGTTTATCCCAGGTTCTCTGAAAGAGGAGACAATGCTGTTAATTGTTGAGCCCTCTCAGTGGCCCCACACATCTTTAAATTTTTAGAAATATATATGAGGCTGTGTTTATGTACATCATATGCAGACCATAAGAGGGATTTAGATTCTCCAGAATCTGACACCCTCTTCTGGAGTGTCTGAAGACAGCTACAGTGTACTTATATCTAATAAATACATAAATAAATATATAAATAAACATTTTTTTGAAAAGGATAAGAAAGAAAGAATGACCAGGCAGGCCTGCCATCCTTATCACTGTCTGTATGTCTGTCTGTCTGATCCCCTGGAACTGGAGATGGGCCACCTTATAGTTGCTGGTAGTTGATCCCAGGTACTCTGGAAGAGGAGACAATGCTGTTAATTGTTGATCTTTTAGAGTGGCCCCACCCTTCTTTAAATTTTTAGAAGTATATGTGAGGCTGTGTTTATGTACATCATATGCAGACCATAAGAGTGATTTAGATTCTCCAGAATCTGACACCCTCTTCTGGAGTGTCTGAACAGCTACAGTGTACTTATATCTAATAATAAATTAATAAATAAATAAATAAATAAATAAACATTTTTTTAAAAAAAGAATGAGAAAGAAAGAAAGACCAGGCAGGCCTGCCATCCTTATCACTGTCTGTCTGTCTGTCTGTCTGATCCCCTGGAACTGGAGATGCGCCACCTTTTAGGTGCTGGTAGTTGTTCCCAGGTTCTCTGGAAGAGGAGACAATGCTGTTAATTGTTGAGTCCTTTCAGTGGCCCCACCTATATTTAATTTTTAGAAGTATATGTGAGGCTGTGTTTATGTACATCATATTCAGACCATAAGAGGGATTTAGATTCTCCAGAATCTGACACCCTCTTCTGGAGTGTCTGAAGACGGCTACAGTGTACTTATATCTAATAAATAAATAAATAAATAAATAAATAAATAAATAAATAAATAAATAAACAAACATTTTTTAAAAAGTATAAGAAATAAAGAAAGACCAGGCAGACCTGCCATCCTTATCTCTGTCTCTCTGTCTGTCTGTCTGTCTGTCTGATCCACTGGAACTGGAGATGGGCCACCATAAGGTGCTGGTAGTTTATCCCAGGTTCTCTGAAAGAGGAGACAATGCTGTTAATTGTTGAGCCCTCTCAGTGGCCCCACACATCTTTAAATTTTTAGAAGTATATGCGAGGCTGTGTTTATGTACATCATATGCAGATCATAAGAGGGATTTAGATTCTCCAGAATATGACACCCTCTTCTGGAGTGTCTGAAAGCAGCTACAGTGTACATATATCTAATAAATACATAAATAAATATATAAATAAACATTTTTTTAAAAGGATAAGACAGAGAGAAAGACCAGGCAGGCCTGCCATCCTTATCACTGTCTGTATGTCTGTCTGTCTGATCCCCTGAAACTGGAGATGGGCCACCATATAGTTGCTGGTAGTTGATTCCAGGTACTCTGGAAGAGGAGACAATGCTGTTAATTGTTGTGTCCTTTCAGTGGCCCCACCTATTTATAATTTTTAGAAGTATATGTGAGGCTGTGTTTATGTACATCATATTCAGACCATAAGAGGGATTTAGATTCTCTAGAATCTGACACCCTCTTATGGAGTGTCTGAAGACGGCTACAGTGTACTTATATCTAATAAATAAATAAATAAATAAATAAATAAATAAATAAATAAATAAATAAATAAACATATTTTAAAAAGTATAAGAAATAAAGAAAGACCAGGCAGGCCTGCAATCCTTATCTCTGTCTTTCTGTCTATCTGTCTGTCTGTCTGATCCCCTGGAACTGGAGATGGGCCACCATAAGGTGCTGGTAGTTTATCCCAGGTTCTCTGAAAGAGGAGACAATGCTGTTAATTGTTGAGCCCTCTCAGTGGCCCCACACATCTTTAAATTTTTAGAAGTATATATGAGGCTGTGTTTATGTACATCATATGCAGACCATAAGAGGGATTTAGATTCTCCAGAATATGACACCCTCTTCTGGAGTGTCTGAAAGCAGCTACAGTGTACATATATCTAATAAATACATAAATAAATATATAAATAAACATTTTTTTTAAAAGGATAAGACAGAAAGAAAGACCAGGCAGGCCTGCCATCCTTATCACTGTCTGTATGTCTGTCTGTCTGATCCCCTGGAACTGGAGATGGGCCACCATATAGTTGCTGGTAGTTGATTCCAGGTACTCTGGAAGAGGAGACAATGCTGTTAATTGTTGAGCTTTTAGAGTGGCCCCACCCTTCTTTAAATTTTTAGAAGTATATGTGAGGCTGTGTTTATGTACATCATATGCAGACCATAAGAGGGATTTAGATTCTCCAGAATCTGACACCCTCTTCTGGAGTGTCTGAACAGCTACAGTGTACTTATATCTAATAATAAATGAATAAATAAATAAATAAATAAATAAATAAATAAATAAACATTTTTTTAAAAAAAGAATGAGAAAGAAAGTAAGACCAGGCAGGCCTGCCATCCTTATCACTGTCTGTCTGTCTGTCTGTCTGATCCCCTGGAACTGGAGATGGGCCACCTTTTAGGTGCTGGGAGTTGTTCCCAGGTTCTCTGGAAGAGGAGACAATGCTGTTAATTGTTGAGTCCTTTCAGTGGCCCCACCTATATTTAATTTTTAGAAGTATATGTGAGGCTGTGTTTATGTACATCATATTCAGACCATAAGAGGGATTTAGATTCTCCAGAATCTGACACCCTCTTCTGGAGTGTCTGAAGACGGCTACAGTGTACTTATATCTAATAAATAAATAAATAAATAAATAAATAAATAAATAAATAAACAAACATTTTTTAAAAAGTATAAGAAATAAAGAAAGACCAGGCAGACCTGCCATCCTTATCTCTGTCTCTCTGTCTGTCTGTCTGTCTGTCTGATCCACTGGAACTGGAGATGGGCCACCATAAGGTGCTGGTAGTTTATCCCAGGTTCTCTGAAAGAGGAGACAATGCTGTTAATTGTTGAGCCCTCTCAGTGGCCCCACACATCTTTAAATTTTTAGAAGTATATGCGAGGCTGTGTTTATGTACATCATATGCAGACCATAAGAGGGATTTAGATTCTCCAGAATATGACACCCTCTTCTGGAGTGTCTGAAAGCAGCTACAGTGTACATATATCTAATAAATACATAAATAAATATATAAATAAACATTTTTTTAAAAGGATAAGACAGAAAGAAAGACCAGGCAGGCCTGCCATCCTTATCACTGTCTGTATGTCTGTCTGTCTGATCCCCTGGAACTGGAGATGGGCCACCATATAGTTGCTGGTAGTTGATTCCAGGTACTCTGGAAGAGGAGACAATGCTGTTAATTGTTGAGCTTTTAGAGTGGCCCCACCCTTCTTTAAATTTTTAGAAGTATATGTGTGGCTGTGTTTATGTACATCATATGCAGACCATAAGAGGGATTTAGATTCTCCAGAATCTGACACCCTCTTCTGGAGTGTCTGAACAGCTACAGTGTACTTATATCTAATAATAAATAAATAAATAAATAAGTAATTAAATAAATAAATAAATAAATAAATAAATAAACAATTTTTTTAAAAAAGGATAAGAAACAAAGAAAGACCAGGCAGGCCTGCCATCCTTATCACTGTCTGTCTGTCTGTCTGTCTGATCCCCTGGAACTGGAGATGGGCCACCTTTTAGGTGCTGGTAGTTGATCCCAGGTTCTCTGGAAGAGGAGACAATGCTGTTAATTGTTGAGTCCTTTCAGTGGCCCCACCTATTTATAATTTTTAGACGTATATGTGAGGCTGTGTTTATGTACATCATATTCAGACCATAAGAGGGATTTAGATTCTCTAGAATCTGACACCCTCTTCTGGAGTGTCTGAAGACGGCTACAGTGTACTTATATCTAATAAATACATAAATAAATAAATAAATAAATAAATTAACATTTTTTAAAAAGTATAAGAAAGAAAGAAAAACCAGGCATGCCTGCCCTCCTTATCTCTGTCTGTCTGTCTGTCTGTCTGATCCCCTGGAACTGGAGATGGGCCACCATATAGTTGCTGGTAGTTGATCCCAGAAACTCTGGAAGAGGATACAATGCTGTTAATTGTTGAGCTTTTAGAGTGGTCCCACCCTTCTTCAAATTTTTAGAAATATATGTGAGGCTGTGTTTATGTACATCATATGCAGACCATAAGAGGGATTTAGATTCTCCATAATCTGACACCCTCTTCTGGAGTGTCTGAAGACGGCTACAGTGTACTTATATCTAATAAATGAATAAATAAATAAATAAATAAATAAATAAATAAATAAATAAACATTTTTAAAAAAGTATAAGAAATAAAGAAAGACCTGGCAGGCCTGCCATCCTTGTCTGTCTGTCTGTCTGTCTGATCCCCTGGAACTGGAGATGGGCCACTATATAATTGCTGGTAGTTGATCCCAGGTTCTCTGGAAGAGGAGTCAGTGCTGTTAATTGTTGAGCCCTTTCAGTGGCCCCACCCATCTTTAAATTTTTAGAAGTATATGTGAGGCTGTGTTCATGTACATCATATGCAGACCATAAGAGGGATATAGATTCTCGAGAATCTGACACCCTCTTCGGGAGTGTTTGAAGACAGCTACAGTTTACTTATATCTAATAAATACATACTTAAATTAATAAACATTTTTTTAAAAGGATAAGAAAGAAGGAAAGACAAGGTAGGCCTGCCATCCTTAACTCTATCTGTCTGTCTGTCTGTCTGTCTGTCTGATCCCCTGGAACTGGAGATGGGCCACCATATAGTTGCTGGTAGTTGATCCCAGGTTCTCTATAAGAGGAGACAATGCTGTTAATTGTTGATCCCTTTCATTGGCCCCACACATCTTTAAATTTTTAGATGTAAATGTGAGGCTGTGTGTATGTACATCATATGCAGACCATAAGAAGGATATAGATTCTCCAGAATCTGACACCCTCTTCTGGAGTGTCTGAAGACAGGTACAGTGTACGTATATCTAATAAATACATAAATAATTAAATAAATAAATAAATAAATAAATAAATAAATAAATAAATAAACATTTTTTAAAAGGGATAAGAAAGAAAGAAAAACCAGGCAGGCCTGCCATCCTTGTCTGTCTTTCTCTCTGTCTGATCCCCTGGACCTGGAGATGGGCCACCATATAGTTGCTGGTAGTTGATCCCAGGTTCTCTGGAAGAGGAGACAATGCTGTTAATTGTTGAGCGCTTTCAGTGGCCCAACCCATCGTTAAATTTTTAGTAGTATATGTGAGGCTGTGTTTATATACATCATATGCAGACCATAAGAGGGATTTAGATTCTCCAGAATCTGACACCCTCTTCTGGAGTGTCTGAACAGCTGCAGTGTACTTATATATACTAAATACATAAATAAATAAATAAATAAATAAATAAATAAATAAATAAATAAATAAACATTTTTTTAAAAAGGATAAGAAAGAAAGAAAAACCAGGCAGGCCTGCCATCCTTAGCACTGTCTGTATGTCTGTCTGTCTGATCCCCTGGAACTGGAGATGGGCCACCATATAGTTGCTGGTAGTTGATCCCAGGTACTCTGGAAGAGGAGACAATGCTGTTAATTGTTGAGCTTTTAGAGTGGCCCCACCCTTCTTTAAATTTTTAGAAGTATATGTGAGGCTGTGTTTATGTACATCATATGCAAACCATAAGAGGGATTTAGATTCTCCAGAATCTGACACCCTCTTCTGGAGTGTCTGAACAGCTACAGTGTACTTATATCTACTAAATAAATAAATAAATAAATAAACATTTTTTTTAAAATGATAAGAAAGAAAGAAAGACCAGGCAGGCCTGCCATCCATATCTCTGCCTGTCTGTCTGTCTGTCTATCTGATCCAAGGGAACTAGAGATGGGCAACCATATAGTTGCTGGTAGTTGATCCAAGGTTCTCTGGAAGAGGAGACAATGCTCTTAATTGTTGAGCCCTTTCAGTGGCCCCACACTTCTTTAAATATGTAGAAGTATATGTGAGACTGTGTTTATGTACATCATATTCAGATTATAAGAGGATTTAGATTCTCCAGAATCTGAAACCCTCTACTGGAGTGTCTGAAGACAGCTACAGTGTACTTATATATAATAAAAACATAAATAAATAAATAAATAAATAAACATTTTTTAAAAAGGATAAGAAAGAAAGAAAGACCAGGCAGGCCTGCCATCCTTGTCTCTGTCTATCTGTCTGTCTGTCTGATCCCCTGGAACTGGAGATGTGCTACCATATAGTTGCTGGTAGTTGATCCCAGGTACTCTGGAAGAGGAGACAATGCTGTTAATTGTTGAGCTTTTAGAGTGGCCCCACCCTTCTTTAAATTTTTAGAAGTATATGTGAGGCTGTGTTTATGTACATCATATGCAGACCATAAGAGGGATTTAGATTCTCCAGAATCTGACACCCTCTTCTGGAGTTTCTGAACAGCTACAGTGTACTTATATCTACTAAATACATACATAAATAAATAAATAAATAAATAAATAAATAAATAAATAAATAAATAAATATTTTTAAAAAAGGATAAGACAGAAAGAAAGACCAGGCAGGCCTGCGATCCATATCTGTCTGTCTGTCTGTCTGTCTGTCTATCTGATCCCTGGGAACTGGAGATGGGCCACGAATAGTTGCTGGTAGTTGATCCCAGGTCCTCTAAATAGGAGACAATGCTGTTAATTGTTCAGCCCTTTCAGTGGCCCCACCCATCTTTAAATTTCTAGAAGTAAATGTGATGCTGTGTTTATGTACATCATATTCAGACCATTAAAGAAGGATTTATATTCTCCAGAATCTGACACCGTCTTTTGGAGTGTCTATGACGGATACAGTGTACTTATATCTAATAAATACATAAATAAAGAAATAAACATTTTTTAAAAACGATAAGAAAGAAAGAAAGACCAGGCAGGCCTGCCATCCTTATCTCTGTCTGTCTGTCTGTCTGTGTGATCCTCTGGAACTGGAGATGGGCCACCATAAGGTGCTGGTAGTTTATCCCAGGTTCTCTGGAAGAGGAGACAATGCTGTTAATTTTTGAGCCCTCTCAGTGGCCCCACACATCTTTAAATTTTTAGAAGTATATGCGAGGCTGTGTTTATGTACATCATATGCAGACCATAAGAGGGATTTAGATTCTCCAGAATCTGACACCCTCTTCTGGAGTGTCTGAAGACAGCTACAGTGTACTTATATCTAATAAATACATAAATAAATATATAAATAAACATTTTTTTAAAAGGATAAGTAAGAAAGAAAGACCAGGCAGGCCTGCCATCCTTATCACTGTCTGTATGTCTGTCTGTCTGATCCTCTGGAACTGGAGATGGGCCACCATATAGTTGCTGGTAGTTGATCCCAGGTACTCTGGAAGAGGAGACAATGCTGTTAATTGTTGAGCTTTTAGAGTGGCCCCACCCTTCTTTAAATTTTTAGAAGTATATGTGAGGCTGTGTTTATGTACATCATATGCAGTCCATAAGAGGGATTTAGATTCTCCAGAATATGACACCCTCTTCTGAAGTGTCTGAAGACAGCTACAATGTACTTATATCTAATAAATATATATATAAATAAATAAACATTTTTAAAATGTATAAGAAGAAAGAAAAACCAGGCAGGCCTGCAATCCTTGTCTGTCTGTCTGTATGTATGTCTGTCTGATCCCCTGGAACTGGAGATGGGCCACAATATATTTGCTGGTAGTTGATCCCAGGTCCTCTGGAAGAGGAGACAATGCTGTTAATTGTTGAGCTTTTTCAGTGGCCCCAACCATCTTTAAATTTTTAGAAGTATATGTGAGGCTGTGTTTATGTACATCATATGCAGACTATAAGAGGGATATAGATTCTCCAGAATCTGACACCCTCTTCTGGAGAGTCTGAAGACAGCTACAGTGTACTTATATCTAATAAATACATAAATAAATATATAAATAAACTTTTTTTAAAAAAGGATAAGAAAGAATGAAAGACCAGGCAGGCCTGCCATCCTTATCTCTGTCTGTCTGTCTCTCTGTCTGATCCCCTGCAACTTGAGATGGGCCACCACATAGTTGCTGGTAGTTGATCCCACGTTCTCTGGAAGAGGAGACAATGGTGTTAATTGTTGAGCCCTTTCAGTGGGCCCACCCATCTTTAAATTTTTAGAAGTATATATGAGGCTGTGTTTATGTACATCATATGCAGACCATAAGAGCGATTTAGATTCTCCAAAAGATGACACCCTCTTCTAGAGTGTCTGAAGACAGCTACAGTGTACTTATATCTAATAAATAAATAAATAAATAAATAAATAAATAAATAAACATTATTTTAAAAGTATAAGAAAGAAAGAAAGACCACGCAGGCCTCCATCCTTACCTCTGTCAGTCTGTCTGTCTGATCCCTTGGAACTGGAGATGGGCCACCATATAGTTGCTGTTAGTTGATCCCAGGTTCTCTGGAAGAAGAGACAATGCTGTTAATTGTTGAGCCCTTTCAGTGGCTCCACCTATCTTTAAATTTTTAGAAGTATATGTTAGGCTGTGTTTACGTATATCATATGTAGACCATAAGAGGGATTTTGATTCTCCAGAATCTGACACCCTCTTCTGGAGTGTCTGAAGACAACTACAGTGTACTTATATCTAATAAATAAATAAATAAATAAATAAATAAATAAATAAATAAATAAATAAACATTATTTTAAAAGGATAAGAAAGAAAAAAAAACCAGGCATGCCTGCCCTCCTTATCTCTGTCTGTCTGTCTGTCTGTCTGATCCCCTGGAACTGGAGATGGGCCACCATATAGTTGCTGGTAGTTGATCCCAGAAACTCTGGAAGAGGATACAATGCTGTTAATTGTTGAGCTTTTAGAGTGGTCCCACCCTTCTTCAAATTTTTAGTAATATATGTGAGGCTGTGTTTATGTACATCATATGCAGACCATAAGAGGGATTTAGATTCTCCAGAATCTGACACCCTCTTCTGGAGTGTCTGAAGACGGCTACAGTGTACTTATATCTAATAAATAAATAAATAAATAAATAAATAAATAAATAAATAAATAAATAAATAAACATTTTTTAAAAAGTATAAGAAATAAAGAAAGACCTGGCAGGCCTGCCATCCTTGTCTGTCTGTCTGTCTGTCTGATCCCCTGGAACTGGAGATGGGCCACTATATAATTGCTGGTAGTTGATCCCAGGTTCTCTGGAAGAGGAGTCAGTGCTGTTAATTGTTGAGCCCTTTCAGTGGCCCCACCCATCTTTAAATTTTTAGAAGTATATGTGAGGCTGTGTTCATGTACATCATATGCAGACCATAAGAGGGATATAGATTCTCGAGAATCTGACACCCTCTTCGGGAGTGTTTGAAGACAGCTACAGTTTACTTATATCTAATAAATACATACTTAAATTAATAAACATTTTTTTAAAAGGATAAGAAAGAAGGAAAGACAAGGTAGGCCTGCCATCCTTAACTCTATCTGTCTGTATGTCTGTCTGTCTGTCTGATCCCCTGGAACTGGAGATGGGCCACCATATAGTTGCTGGTAGTTGATCCCAGGTTCTCTATAAGAGGAGACAATGCTGTTAATTGTTGATCCCTTTCATTGGCCCCACACATCTTTAAATTTTTAGATGTAAATGTGAGGCTGTGTGTATGTACATCATATGCAGACCATAAGAAGGATATAGATTCTCCAGAATCTGACACCCTCTTCTGGAGTGTCTGAAGACAGCTACAGTGTACGTATATCTAATAAATAAATAAATAAATAAATAAATAAATAAATAAATAAATAAATAAATAAATAAATAAACAAACATTTTTTAAAAGGGATAAGAAAGAAAGAAAAACCAGGCAGGCCTGCCATCCTTGTCTGTCTTTCTCTCTGTCTGATCCCCTGGACCTGGAGATGGGCCACCATATAGTTGCTGGTAGTTGATCCCAGGTTCTCTGGAAGAGGAGACAATGCTGTTAATTGTTGAGCGCTTTCAGTGGCCCCACCCATCGTTAAATTTTTAGTAGTATATGTGAGGCTGTGTTTATGTACATCATATGCAGACCATAAGAGGGATTTAGATTCTCCAGAATCTGACACCCTCTTCTGGAGTGTCTGAACAGCTGCAGTGTACTTATATATACTAAATACATAAATAAATAAATAAATAAATAAATAAACATTTTTTTAAAAAGGATAAGAAAGAAAGAAAAACCAGGCAGGCCTGCCATCCTTAGCACTGTCTGTATGTCTGTCTGTCTGATCCCCTGGAACTGGAGATGGGCCACCATATAGTTGCTGGTAGTTGATCCCAGGTTCTCTGGAAGAGGAGACAATGCTGTTAATTGTTGAGCGCTTTCAGTGGCCCCACCCATCGTTAAATTTTTAGTAGTATATGTGAGGCTGTGTTTATGTACATCATATGCAGACCATAAGAGGGATTTAGATTCTCCAGAATCTGACACCCTCTTCTGGAGTGTCTGAACAGCTGCAGTGTACTTATATATACTAAATACATAAATAAGTAAATAAATAAATAAATAAATAAATAAATAAATAAACATTTTTTTTAAAAAGGATAAGAAAGAAAGAAAAACCAGGCAGGCCTGCCATCCTTAGCACTGTCTGTATGTCTGTCTGTCTGATCCCCTGGAACTGGAGATGGGCCACCATATAGTTGCTGGTAGTTGATCCCAGGTTCTCTGGAAGAGGAGACAATGCTGTTAATTGTTGAGCGCTTTCAGTGGCCCCACCCATCGTTAAATTTTTAGTAGTATATGTGAGGCTGTGTTTATGTACATCATATGCAGACCATAAGAGGGATTTAGATTCTCCAGAATCTGACACCCTCTTCTGGAGTTTCTGAACAGCTACAGTGTACTTATATCTACTAAATACATACATAAATAAATAAATAAATAAATAAATAAATAAATAAATAAATAAATATTTTTAAAAAAGGATAAGACAGAAAGAAAGACCAGGCAGGCCTGCGATCCATATCTGTCTGTCTGTCTGTCTGTCTGTCTATCTGATCCCTGGGAACTGGAGATGGGCCACGAATAGTTGCTGGTAGTTGATCCCAGGTCCTCTAAATAGGAGACAATGCTGTTAATTGTTCAGCCCTTTCAGTGGCCCCACCCATCTTTAAATTTCTAGAAGTAAATGTGATGCTGTGTTTATGTACATCATATTCAGACCATTAAAGAAGGATTTATATTCTCCAGAATCTGACACCGTCTTTTGGAGTGTCTATGACGGATACAGTGTACTTATATCTAATAAATACATAAATAAAGAAATAAACATTTTTTAAAAACGATAAGAAAGAAAGAAAGACCAGGCAGGCCTGCCATCCTTATCTCTGTCTGTCTGTCTGTCTGTGTGATCCTCTGGAACTGGAGATGGGCCACCATAAGGTGCTGGTAGTTTATCCCAGGTTCTCTGGAAGAGGAGACAATGCTGTTAATTTTTGAGCCCTCTCAGTGGCCCCACACATCTTTAAATTTTTAGAAGTATATGCGAGGCTGTGTTTATGTACATCATATGCAGACCATAAGAGGGATTTAGATTCTCCAGAATCTGACACCCTCTTCTGGAGTGTCTGAAGACAGCTACAGTGTACTTATATCTAATAAATACATAAATAAATATATAAATAAACATTTTTTTAAAAGGATAAGTAAGAAAGAAAGACCAGGCAGGCCTGCCATCCTTATCACTGTCTGTATGTCTGTCTGTCTGATCCTCTGGAACTGGAGATGGGCCACCATATAGTTGCTGGTAGTTGATCCCAGGTACTCTGGAAGAGGAGACAATGCTGTTAATTGTTGAGCTTTTAGAGTGGCCCCACCCTTCTTTAAATTTTTAGAAGTATATGTGAGGCTGTGTTTATGTACATCATATGCAGTCCATAAGAGGGATTTAGATTCTCCAGAATATGACACCCTCTTCTGAAGTGTCTGAAGACAGCTACAATGTACTTATATCTAATAAATATATATATAAATAAATAAACATTTTTAAAATGTATAAGAAGAAAGAAAAACCAGGCAGGCCTGCAATCCTTGTCTGTCTGTCTGTATGTATGTCTGTCTGATCCCCTGGAACTGGAGATGGGCCACAATATATTTGCTGGTAGTTGATCCCAGGTCCTCTGGAAGAGGAGACAATGCTGTTAATTGTTGAGCTTTTTCAGTGGCCCCAACCATCTTTAAATTTTTAGAAGTATATGTGAGGCTGTGTTTATGTACATCATATGCAGACTATAAGAGGGATATAGATTCTCCAGAATCTGACACCCTCTTCTGGAGAGTCTGAAGACAGCTACAGTGTACTTATATCTAATAAATACATAAATAAATATATAAATAAACTTTTTTTAAAAAAGGATAAGAAAGAATGAAAGACCAGGCAGGCCTGCCATCCTTATCTCTGTCTGTCTGTCTCTCTGTCTGATCCCCTGCAACTTGAGATGGGCCACCACATAGTTGCTGGTAGTTGATCCCACGTTCTCTGGAAGAGGAGACAATGGTGTTAATTGTTGAGCCCTTTCAGTGGGCCCACCCATCTTTAAATTTTTAGAAGTATATATGAGGCTGTGTTTATGTACATCATATGCAGACCATAAGAGCGATTTAGATTCTCCAAAAGATGACACCCTCTTCTAGAGTGTCTGAAGACAGCTACAGTGTACTTATATCTAATAAATAAATAAATAAATAAATAAATAAATAAATAAATAAATAAATAAACATTATTTTAAAAGTATAAGAAAGAAAGAAAGACCACGCAGGCCTCCATCCTTACCTCTGTCAGTCTGTCTGTCTGATCCCTTGGAACTGGAGATGGGCCACCATATAGTTGCTGTTAGTTGATCCCAGGTTCTCTGGAAGAAGAGACAATGCTGTTAATTGTTGAGCCCTTTCAGTGGCTCCACCTATCTTTAAATTTTTAGAAGTATATGTTAGGCTGTGTTTACGTATATCATATGTAGACCATAAGAGGGATTTTGATTCTCCAGAATCTGACACCCTCTTCTGGAGTGTCTGAAGACAACTACAGTGTACTTATATCTAATAAATAAATAAATAAATAAATAAATAAATAAATAAATAAATAAATAAACATTATTTTAAAAGGATAAGAAAGAAAAAAAAACCAGGCATGCCTGCCCTCCTTATCTCTGTCTGTCTGTCTGTCTGTCTGATCCCCTGGAACTGGAGATGGGCCACCATATAGTTGCTGGTAGTTGATCCCAGAAACTCTGGAAGAGGATACAATGCTGTTAATTGTTGAGCTTTTAGAGTGGTCCCACCCTTCTTCAAATTTTTAGTAATATATGTGAGGCTGTGTTTATGTACATCATATGCAGACCATAAGAGGGATTTAGATTCTCCAGAATCTGACACCCTCTTCTGGAGTGTCTGAAGACGGCTACAGTGTACTTATATCTAATAAATAAATAAATAAATAAATAAATAAATAAATAAATAAATAAATAAACATTTTTTAAAAAGTATAAGAAATAAAGAAAGACCTGGCAGGCCTGCCATCCTTGTCTGTCTGTCTGTCTGTCTGATCCCCTGGAACTGGAGATGGGCCACTATATAATTGCTGGTAGTTGATCCCAGGTTCTCTGGAAGAGGAGTCAGTGCTGTTAATTGTTGAGCCCTTTCAGTGGCCCCACCCATCTTTAAATTTTTAGAAGTATATGTGAGGCTGTGTTCATGTACATCATATGCAGACCATAAGAGGGATATAGATTCTCGAGAATCTGACACCCTCTTCGGGAGTGTTTGAAGACAGCTACAGTTTACTTATATCTAATAAATACATACTTAAATTAATAAACATTTTTTTAAAAGGATAAGAAAGAAGGAAAGACAAGGTAGGCCTGCCATCCTTAACTCTATCTGTCTGTATGTCTGTCTGTCTGTCTGATCCCCTGGAACTGGAGATGGGCCACCATATAGTTGCTGGTAGTTGATCCCAGGTTCTCTATAAGAGGAGACAATGCAGTTAATTGTTGATCCCTTTCATTGGCCCCACACATCTTTAAATTTTTAGATGTAAATGTGAGGCTGTGTGTATGTACATCATATGCAGACCATAAGAAGGATATAGATTCTCCAGAATCTGACACCCTCTTCTGGAGTGTCTGAAGACAGCTACAGTGTACGTATATCTAATAAATACATAAATAAATAAATAAATAAATAAATAAATAAATAAATAAATAAACAAACATTTTTTAAAAGGGATAAGAAAGAAAGAAAAACCAGGCAGGCCTGCCATCCTTGTCTGTCTTTCTCTCTGTCTGATCCCCTGGACCTGGAGATGGGCCACCATATAGTTGCTGGTAGTTGATCCCAGGTTCTCTGGAAGAGGAGACAATGCTGTTAATTGTTGAGCGCTTTCAGTGGCCCCACCCATCGTTAAATTTTTAGTAGTATATGTGAGGCTGTGTTTATGTACATCATATGCAGACCATAAGAGGGATTTAGATTCTCCAGAATCTGACACCCTCTTCTGGAGTGTCTGAACAGCTGCAGTGTACTTATATATACTAAATACATACATAAATAAATAAATAAATAAATAAACATTTTTTTAAAAAGGATAAGAAAGAAAGAAAAACCAGGCAGGCCTGCCATCCTTAGCACTGTCTGTATGTCTGTCTGTCTGATCCCCTGGAACTGGAGATGGGCCACCATATAGTTGCTGGTAGTTGATCCCAGGTTCTCTGGAAGAGGAGACAATGCTGTTAATTGTTGAGCGCTTTCAGTGGCCCCACCCATCGTTAAATTTTTAGTAGTATATGTGAGGCTGTGTTTATGTACATCATATGCAGACCATAAGAGGGATTTAGATTCTCCAGAATCTGACACCCTCTTCTGGAGTGTCTGAACAGCTGCAGTGTACTTATATATACTAAATACATAAATAAGTAAATAAATAAATAAATAAATAAATAAATAAATAAATAAACATTTTTTTTAAAAAGGATAAGAAAGAAAGAAAAACCAGGCAGGCCTGCCATCCTTAGCACTGTCTGTATGTCTGTCTGTCTGATCCCCTGGAACTGGAGATGGGCCACCATATAGTTGCTGGTAGTTGATCCCAGGTTCTCTGGAAGAGGAGACAATGCTGTTAATTGTTGAGCGCTTTCAGTGGCCCCACCCATCGTTAAATTTTTAGTAGTATATGTGAGGCTGTGTTTATGTACATCATATGCAGACCATAAGAGGGATTTAGATTCTCCAGAATCTGACACCCTCTTCTGGAGTGTCTGAACAGCTGCAGTGTACTTATATATACTAAATACATAAATACATAAATAAATAAATAAATAAATAAATAAATAAATAAATAAATAAATAAACATTTTTTTAAAAAGGATAAGAAAGAAAGAAAAACCAGGCAGGCCTGCCATCCTTAGCACTGTCTGTATGTCTGTCTGTCTGATCCCCTGGAACTGGAGATGGGCCACCATATAGTTGCTGGTAGTTGATCCCAGGTACTCTGGAAGAGGAGACAATGCTGTTAATTGTTGAGCTTTTAGAGTGGCCCCACCCTTCTTTAAATTTTTAGAAGTATATGTGAGGCTGTGTTTATGTACATCATATGCAGACCATAAGAGGGATTTAGATTCTCCAGAATCTGACACCCTATTCTGGAGTGTCTGAACAGCTACAGTGTACTTATATCTACTAAATAAATAAATAAATAAATAAACATTTTTTTCAAAAGGATAAGAAAGAAAGAAAGACCAGGCAGGCCTGCCATCCATATCTCTGCCTGTCTGTCTGTCTGTCTATCTGATCCAAGGGAACTGGAGATGGGCAACCATATAGTTGCTGGTAGTTGATCCAAGGTTCTCTGGAAGAGGAGACAATGCTCTTAATTGTTGAGCCCTTTCAGTGGCCCCACACTTCTTTAAATATGTAGAAGTATATGTGAGACTGTGTTTATGTACATCATATTCAGATTATAAGAGGATTTAGATTCTCCAGAATCTGAAACCCTCTACTGGAGTGTCTGAAGACAGCTACAGTGTACTTATATATAATAAAAACATAAATAAATAAATAAATAAATAAACATTTTTTAAAAAGGATAAGAAAGAAAGAACAGGCAGGCCTGCCATCCTTATCTCTGTCTATCTGTCTGTCTGTCTGATCCCCTGGAACTGGAGATGTGCTACCATATAGTTGCTGGTAGTTGATCCCAGGTACTCTGGAAGAGGAGACAATGCTGTTAATTGTTGAGCTTTTAGAGTGGCCCCACCCTTCTTTAAATTTATAGAAGTATATGTGAGGCTGTGTTTATGTACATCATATGCAGATTATAAGAGGGATTTAGATTCTCCAGAATCTGACACCCTCTTCTGGAGTGTCTGAACAGCTACAGTGTACTTATATCTACTAAATACATAAATAAATAAATAAATAAATAAATAAATAAATAAATAAATAAATAAATAAATATTTTTTAAAAAGGATAAGACAGAAAGAAAGACCAGGCAGGCCTGCGATCCATATCTGTCTGTCTGTCTGTCTGTCTGTCTATCTGATCCCTGGGAACTGGAGATGGGCCACGAATAGTTGCTGGTAGTTGATCCCAGGTCCTCTAAATAGGAGACAATGCTGTTAATTGTTCAGCCCTTTCAGTGGCCCCACCCATCTTTAAATTTCTAGAAGTAAATGTGATGCTGTGTTTATGTACATCATATTCAGACCATTAAAGAAGGATTTATATTCTCCAGAATCTGACACCGTCTTTTGGAGTGTCTATGACGGATACAGTGTACTTATATCTAATAAATACATAAATAAAGAAATAAACATTTTTTAAAAACGATAAGAAAGAAAGAAAGACCAGGCAGGCCTGCCATCCTTATCTCTGTCTGTCTGTCTGTCTGTGTGATCCTCTGGAACTGGAGATGGGCCACCATAAGGTGCTGGTAGTTTATCCCAGGTTCTCTGGAAGAGGAGACAATGCTGTTAATTGTTGAGCCCTTTCAGTGGCCCCACCCATCTTTAAATTTTTAGAAGTATATGCGAGGCTGTGTTTATGTACATCATATGCAGACTATAAGAGGGATATAGATTCTCCAGAATCTGACACCCTCTTCTGGAGAGTCTGAAGACAGCTACAGTGTACTTATATCTAATAAATACATAAATA
The DNA here is from genome assembly GCF_978045245.1 of Mus caroli. Lineage (NCBI taxonomy): Eukaryota > Metazoa > Chordata > Mammalia > Rodentia > Muridae > Mus > Mus caroli. The sequence goes on along the minus strand of NW_028227498.1, from coordinate 23,637 downwards.
AATATATAAATAAACTTTTTTTAAAAAAGGATAAGAAAGAATGAAAGACCAGGCAGGCCTGCCATCCTTATCTCTGTCTGTCTGTCTCTCTGTCTGATCCCCTGCAACTTGAGATGGGCCACCACATAGTTGCTGGTAGTTGATCCCACGTTCTCTGGAAGAGGAGACAATGGTGTTAATTGTTGAGCCCTTTCAGTGGGCCCACCCATCTTTAAATTTTTAGAAGTATATATGAGGCTGTGTTTATGTACATCATATGCAGACCATAAGAGCGATTTAGATTCTCCAAAAGATGACACCCTCTTCTAGAGTGTCTGAAGACAGCTACAGTGTACTTATATCTAATAAATAAATAAATAAATAAATAAATAAATAAATAAACATTATTTTAAAAGTATAAGAAAGAAAGAAAGACCACGCAGGCCTCCATCCTTACCTCTGTCAGTCTGTCTGTCTGATCCCTTGGAACTGGAGATGGGCCACCATATAGTTGCTGTTAGTTGATCCCAGGTTCTCTGGAAGAAGAGACAATGCTGTTAATTGTTGAGCCCTTTCAGTGGCTCCACCTATCTTTAAATTTTTAGAAGTATATGTTAGGCTGTGTTTACGTATATCATATGTAGACCATAAGAGGGATTTTGATTCTCCAGAATCTGACACCCTCTTCTGGAGTGTCTGAAGACAACTACAGTGTACTTATATCTAATAAATACATAAATAAATAAATAAATAAATAAATAAATAAATAAATAAACATTATTTTAAAAGGATAAGAAAGAAAAAAAAACCAGGCATGCCTGCCCTCCTTATCTCTGTCTGTCTGTCTGTCTGTCTGATCCCCTGGAACTGGAGATGGGCCACCATATAGTTGCTGGTAGTTGATCCCAGAAACTCTGGAAGAGGATACAATGCTGTTAATTGTTGAGCTTTTAGAGTGGTCCCACCCTTCTTCAAATTTTTAGTAATATATGTGAGGCTGTGTTTATGTACATCATATGCAGACCATAAGAGGGATTTAGATTCTCCAGAATCTGACACCCTCTTCTGGAGTGTCTGAAGACGGCTACAGTGTACTTATATCTAATAAATAAATAAATAAATAAATAAATAAATAAATAAATAAACATTTTTTAAAAAGTATAAGAAATAAAGAAAGACCTGGCAGGCCTGCCATCCTTGTCTGTCTGTCTGTCTGTCTGATCCCCTGGAACTGGAGATGGGCCACTATATAATTGCTGGTAGTTGATCCCAGGTTCTCTGGAAGAGGAGTCAGTGCTGTTAATTGTTGAGCCCTTTCAGTGGCCCCACCCATCTTTAAATTTTTAGAAGTATATGTGAGGCTGTGTTCATGTACATCATATGCAGACCATAAGAGGGATATAGATTCTCGAGAATCTGACACCCTCTTCGGGAGTGTTTGAAGACAGCTACAGTTTACTTATATCTAATAAATACATACTTAAATTAATAAACATTTTTTTAAAAGGATAAGAAAGAAGGAAAGACAAGGTAGGCCTGCCATCCTTAACTCTATCTGTCTGTATGTCTGTCTGTCTGTCTGATCCCCTGGAACTGGAGATGGGCCACCATATAGTTGCTGGTAGTTGATCCCAGGTTCTCTATAAGAGGAGACAATGCTGTTAATTGTTGATCCCTTTCATTGGCCCCACACATCTTTAAATTTTTAGATGTAAATGTGAGGCTGTGTGTATGTACATCATATGCAGACCATAAGAAGGATATAGATTCTCCAGAATCTGACACCCTCTTCTGGAGTGTCTGAAGACAGCTACAGTGTACGTATATCTAATAAATACATAAATAAATAAATAAATAAATAAATAAATAAATAAATAAATAAACAAACATTTTTTTAAAAGGGATAAGAAAGAAAGAAAAACCAGGCAGGCCTGCCATCCTTGTCTGTCTTTCTCTCTGTCTGATCCCCTGGACCTGGAGATGGGCCACCATATAGTTGCTGGTAGTTGATCCCAGGTTCTCTGGAAGAGGAGACAATGCTGTTAATTGTTGAGCGCTTTCAGTGGCCCCACCCATCGTTAAATTTTTAGTAGTATATGTGAGGCTGTGTTTATGTACATCATATGCAGACCATAAGAGGGATTTAGATTCTCCAGAATCTGACACCCTCTTCTGGAGTGTCTGAACAGCTGCAGTGTACTTATATATACTAAATACATAAATAAATAAATAAATAAATAAATAAACATTTTTTTAAAAAGGATAAGAAAGAAAGAAAAACCAGGCAGGCCTGCCATCCTTAGCACTGTCTGTATGTCTGTCTGTCTGATCCCCTGGAACTGGAGATGGGCCACCATATAGTTGCTGGTAGTTGATCCCAGGTTCTCTGGAAGAGGAGACAATGCTGTTAATTGTTGAGCGCTTTCAGTGGCCCCACCCATCGTTAAATTTTTAGTAGTATATGTGAGGCTGTGTTTATGTACATCATATGCAGACCATAAGAGGGATTTAGATTCTCCAGAATCTGACACCCTCTTCTGGAGTGTCTGAACAGCTGCAGTGTACTTATATATACTAAATACATAAATAAGTAAATAAATAAATAAATAAATAAATAAATAAACATTTTTTTTAAAAAGGATAAGAAAGAAAGAAAAACCAGGCAGGCCTGCCATCCTTAGCACTGTCTGTATGTCTGTCTGTCTGATCCCCTGGAACTGGAGATGGGCCACCATATAGTTGCTGGTAGTTGATCCCAGGTTCTCTGGAAGAGGAGACAATGCTGTTAATTGTTGAGCGCTTTCAGTGGCCCCACCCATCGTTAAATTTTTAGTAGTATATGTGAGGCTGTGTTTATGTACATCATATGCAGACCATAAGAGGGATTTAGATTCTCCAGAATCTGACACCCTCTTCTGGAGTGTCTGAACAGCTGCAGTGTACTTATATATACTAAATACATAAATAAATAAATAAATAAATAAATAAATAAATAAATAAATAAACATTTTTTTAAAAAGGATAAGAAAGAAAGAAAAACCAGGCAGGCCTGCCATCCTTAGCACTGTCTGTATGTCTGTCTGTCTGATCCCCTGGAACTGGAGATGGGCCACCATATAGTTGCTGGTAGTTGATCCCAGGTACTCTGGAAGAGGAGACAATGCTGTTAATTGTTGAGCTTTTAGAGTGGCCCCACCCTTCTTTAAATTTTTAGAAGTATATGTGAGGCTGTGTTTATGTACATCATATGCAGACCATAAGAGGGATTTAGATTCTCCAGAATCTGACACCCTATTCTGGAGTGTCTGAACAGCTACAGTGTACTTATATCTACTAAATAAATAAATAAATAAATAAACATTTTTTTCAAAAGGATAAGAAAGAAAGAAAGACCAGGCAGGCCTGCCATCCATATCTCTGCCTGTCTGTCTGTCTGTCTATCTGATCCAAGGGAACTGGAGATGGGCAACCATATAGTTGCTGGTAGTTGATCCAAGGTTCTCTGGAAGAGGAGACAATGCTCTTAATTGTTGAGCCCTTTCAGTGGCCCCACACTTCTTTAAATATGTAGAAGTATATGTGAGACTGTGTTTATGTACATCATATTCAGATTATAAGAGGATTTAGATTCTCCAGAATCTGAAACCCTCTACTGGAGTGTCTGAAGACAGCTACAGTGTACTTATATATAATAAAAACATAAATAAATAAATAAATAAATAAACATTTTTTAAAAAGGATAAGAAAGAAAGAACAGGCAGGCCTGCCATCCTTATCTCTGTCTATCTGTCTGTCTGTCTGATCCCCTGGAACTGGAGATGTGCTACCATATAGTTGCTGGTAGTTGATCCCAGGTACTCTGGAAGAGGAGACAATGCTGTTAATTGTTGAGCTTTTAGAGTGGCCCCACCCTTCTTTAAATTTATAGAAGTATATGTGAGGCTGTGTTTATGTACATCATATGCAGATTATAAGAGGGATTTAGATTCTCCAGAATCTGACACCCTCTTCTGGAGTGTCTGAACAGCTACAGTGTACTTATATCTACTAAATACATAAATAAATAAATAAATAAATAAATAAATAAATAAATAAATAAATATTTTTTAAAAAGGATAAGACAGAAAGAAAGACCAGGCAGGCCTGCGATCCATATCTGTCTGTCTGTCTGTCTGTCTGTCTATCTGATCCCTGGGAACTGGAGATGGGCCACGAATAGTTGCTGGTAGTTGATCCCAGGTCCTCTAAATAGGAGACAATGCTGTTAATTGTTCAGCCCTTTCAGTGGCCCCACCCATCTTTAAATTTCTAGAAGTAAATGTGATGCTGTGTTTATGTACATCATATTCAGACCATTAAAGAAGGATTTATATTCTCCAGAATCTGACACCGTCTTTTGGAGTGTCTATGACGGATACAGTGTACTTATATCTAATAAATACATAAATAAAGAAATAAACATTTTTTAAAAACGATAAGAAAGAAAGAAAGACCAGGCAGGCCTGCCATCCTTATCTCTGTCTGTCTGTCTGTCTGTGTGATCCTCTGGAACTGGAGATGGGCCACCATAAGGTGCTGGTAGTTTATCCCAGGTTCTCTGGAAGAGGAGACAATGCTGTTAATTGTTGAGCCCTTTCAGTGGCCCCACCCATCTTTAAATTTTTAGAAGTATATGTGAGGCTGTGTTTATGTACCGAATATGCAGACCATAAGAGGGATTTAGATTCTCCAGAATCTGACACCCTCTTCTGGAGTGTCTGAAGACAGCTACAGTGTACTTATATCTAATAAATTCATAAATAAACAAATAAACATTTTTAAAAAATGATAATAAAGAAAGAGAGACCAGGCAGGCCTGCCATCCTTGTCTGTCTGTCTGTCTGTCTGATTCCCTGGAACTGGAGATGGGCCACCATATAATTGCTGGTAGTTGATCCCAGGTTCTCTGGAAGAGGAGTCAGTGCTGTTAATTGTTGAGCCCTTTCAGTGGCCACACCCATCTTTAAATTTTTAGAAGTATTTTTGAGGCTGTGTTCATGTACATCATATGCAGACCATAAGAGTGATATAGATTCTCGAGAATCTGACACCCTCTTCGGGAGTGTTTGAAGACAGCTACAGTTTACTTAAATCTAATAAATACATACTTAAATTAATAAACATTTTTTAAAAAGGATAAGAAAGAATGAAAGACCAGGTAGGCCTGCCATCCTTAACTCTATCTGTCTGTATGTCAGTCTGTCTGTCTGATCCCCTGGAACTGGAGATGGGCCACCATATAGTTGCTGTTAGTTGATCCCAGGTTCTCTGGAAGAGGAGACAATGCTGTTAATTGTTGAGCCCTTTCAGTGGCTCCACCTATCTTTAAATTTTTAGAAGTATATGTTAGGCTGTGTTTATGTACATCATATGCAGACCATAAGAGGGATATAGATTCTCCAGAATCTGACACCCTCTTCTGGAGTGTCTGAAGACAGCTACAGTGTACTTATATCTAATAAATACATAAATAAATAAATAAATAAATAAATAAACATTTTTTAAAAGGGATAAGAAAGAAAGAAAAACCAGGCAGGCCTGCCATCCTTGTCTGTCTTTCTCTCTGTCTGTCTGTCTTGCCTAGCCCCTTGAGTAGCCTAGCCTAGTCCCTTGCCTTGACTAGCCCAGCCCCTTGCCTAGCCTAGCCTAGCCCAGCCCTGCCTTGCCTAGCCCTGCCTATCCCTGTCTTTAACCAGGCTGGCCTCGAACTCAGAAACTGACTGCCTCTGCCTCTAGAGTGCTCTCATCAAGAGCTCGAGCCACCACTGACTGTTGGGTTTTCTAAGTCTTACATAGGTATGGTCTGTTTCTCAGCTGTGAAACCCTAATTAACACATGTAGTATGTCCTAGGTCAGCCATAGCTACACACTGAGGCCTTTTCTAAAACAAAACAAAAGAAAACAAAAAATAGAAATAATAAAATAAATAAATTAAGCAACCACATGATATCTTTTCTTTCTTTCAATGATACTCAGAACTTGAAGCAGTTCACCCATGAGACCTCAGCGCCGGACATTGAGTCTCTTTCCCTAACAAGTATTATGGCTGAACCTAAGGGGTTCTACTGCTGATTTGTGTCCCCCACTTTAAAAAAATAGTTGTTTTCAAAGGCTGCAAGTTCTTAGCCCTGTTCCTTGTTACAGTTGAGTCACAGCCCTGAAAGTTCAGTGGTAGTTAAAGGCACTGAGAAGGGCTTCCTATAGACATCAAAGGCCAAGTCTTTGTTTTTAAAAAGTTAATCTGGATTCCCCCACCCCCTGGCATCCTTAGAATTCCTAGAAAGGAAGGCAGGGACCTGGGCAGAAGGGTGCAAGGCTACTGGTGTTTGTAAGTGGTAACAGAAAGCTTTCTCTTGTTGGTACCCTACCCCAAGTTACACTGTCACTTCTTTTTCCTAGTTGTTGTTTTGTCGGTTTGTATTCTCAACATAGACCCTTTTCCTTCCTAACCTTGGCTGTCCTGAACCTTACTGTCCTTGAACTCAGTGATTTGCCTGTCTTGCTGGGATGAAACTGTGAGCTACCATCCAGAAGGAAGCACCCTGCTGAGGTTAGATTGGGGTCTCTTCCATTTTCCTCTATGAACATGCATATGGCAGGCCTGTTCTTTCTTTTTTACTTTTCCTTTTCTTTTTAAAGATTTATTTATTTATTATATTTAAGTATGCTGTAGCTATGTTCAGACAGTCCAGAAGAGGGTGTCAGATTCTGAAGAATCTAAATCATTCTTATTGTCTGCATATGATGTATATAAACACAGCCTCACATATACTCAAAAAAAAAAAAAAAAGAAAGATGTGGCTACAGAGAGGGCTCAACAATTAAGAGCATTGTCTCCTCTTCCAGAGAACCTGGGCTCAATTACCAGTATTATATATGGTGGCCCATCTCCAGTTCCAGGGGATCTAATACTCTGTTCTGGAGTCTGTGGGCACAGCATACACATGCAAAACATTCTTACACAATCATTGAGAGAGGAGAGAGAGGGGTTGAGAGAGAGGGGAGGTAATCATACCTCCTGACAAGTTTGAAGACCTGAGCTTCATCACTCACACAAATAAATAAATGCAAAATATTTTTTTATAAATAAACTCTGCCATTGCCCTTTAAAAATTCCTAGAAAACAAGTTTTATAAGCAACAGTTTTATTTACTATATCTAAAGGACAGTCATGAGCATATTCAATAAATAGAAAAAGGCCTGTTAGTCTTAGAAATGGAATGGACAAACCAAGGAAGGTTTGCAATTACATAATGAGGCATCTCAGCCCAGCTCTAAGGTTGGAAATAAGACTGGAGAATAGGATACACCTGAAGACAGCCATCCATTGTTTTTTGTTTTGGAGGCTGAAAGGATACACCTGAAGACAGCCAATGCTGTGTGATGGTGATCTGGTATTTTTTTTTTTAATTTTTAAAAACTTTAACACTTTTTATAAAACTTTTATAAAAACTTTTTCTTTCTTTCTTTTCTTCTTTCCTTTCTTTCTTTCCTTCTTTCCTTTCTTCCTTTCCTCACCCTAGCCCCTACCCTAGCCCTGTCTTTCACCAGGGTGGACTCGAACTCAGAAACTGACTGCCTCTGCCTACAGAGTGCTCTCATTAAGAGCTTGAGCCACCACTGAATGTAGGGTTTTCTAAGCCTTACCTTGCTCTTGGTGTCTGTTCTCAGCTGTGAAACCCTAATTAACACAAGTAGGCAGTCCTGGGTCAGCCAGAGCTACAGACAGAGGACTTCTCTAAAAACAAATAAAACAAAACAAAACAACAAATAGAAATAATAAAATACATAAATTAAGCAACCACAGCATAGCTTTTCTCTATCTAGGTGGTACTCAGAAATTCCAGCAGTTGGCCTGTGACACGTCAGCTCAGTATATGTGAGGCTGTGTTTATGTACATCATATGCAGACCATAAGAGGGATTTACATTCTCCAGATTCTGACACCCTCCTCTGGAGTGTCTAAAGAAAGCTACAGTGTACTTATATCTAAGAAATACATAAATAAATAAATAAATAAATAAATAAATAAATAAATAAATAAATATTTTTTAAAAAGGATAAGAAAGAAAGAAAGACCAGGCAGGCCTGCCATCTTTATCTCTGCCTGTCTGTCTGTCTGTCTGATCCCCTGGAACTGGAGATGGGCCACCTTGTAGGTGCTGGTAGTTGATCCGAGGTTCTCTGGAAGAGGAGACAATGCTGTTAATTGTTGAGCCCTTTCAGTGGCCCCACCCATTTTTAATTTTTAGAAGTATATGTGAGGCTGTGTTTATGTACATCATATTCAGACCATAAGAGGGATTTAGATTCTCCAGAATCTGACACCATCTTCTGGAGTGTCTGAAGACGGCTACAGTGTACTTATATCTAATAAATAAATAAATAAATAAATAAACATTTTTAAAAAAGTATAAGAAATAAAGAAAGACCAGTCAGGCCTGCCATCTTTATCTCTGTCTCTCTGTCTGTCTGTCTGTCTGATCCCTTGGAACTGGAGATGGGCCACCATAAGGTGCTGGTAGTTTATCCCAGGTTCCCTGAAAGAGGAGACAATGCTGTTAATTGTTGAGCCCTCTCAGTGGCCCCACACATCTTTAAATTTTTAGAAGTATATGTGAGGCTGTGTTTATGTACATCATATGCAGTCCATAAAAGGGATTTAGATTCTCCAGAATCTGACACCCTCTTCTGGAGTGTCTGAAGACAGCTACAGTGTACTTATATCTAATAAATACATAAATAAATATATAAATAAACATTTTTTAAAAAGGATAAGAAAGAAAGAAAGACCAGGCAGGCCTGCCATCCTTATCACTGTCTGTATGTCTGTCTGTCTGATCCCCTGGAACTGGAGATGGGCCACCATATAGTTGCTGGTAGTTGATCCCATGTACTCTGGAAGAGGAGACAATGCTGTTAATTGTTGAGCCCTTTCAATGGCCCCACACTTCTTTAAATATTTAGAAGTATAAGTGAGGCTGTGTTTATGTACATCATATTCAGATTATAAGAGGATTTAGATTCTCCAGAATCTGACACCCTCTACTGGAGTGACTGAAGACAGCTACAGTGTACTTATATATAATAAATACATAAGTAAATAAATAAATAAATAAACATTTTTTAAAAAGGATAAGATAGAAAGTAAGACCAGGCAGGCCTGCCATCCTTATCTCTGTCTGTCTGTCTGTCTGTCTGTCTGATCCCCTGGAACTGGAGATGGGCTACCATAAAGTTGCTGGTAGTTGATCCCAGGTTCTCTGAAAGAGGAGACAATGCTGTTAATTGTTGAGCCCTCTCAGTGGCCCCACACATCTTTAAATTTTTAGAAGTATATGTGAGGCTGTGTTTATGTACATCATATGCAGACCATAAGAGGGATTTAGATTCTCCAGAATCTGACACCCTCTTCTGGAGTGTCTGAAGACAGCTACAGTGTACTTATATCTAATAAATACATAAATAAATATATAAATAAACATTTTTTAAAAAGGATAAGAAAGAAAGAAAGACCAGGCAGGCCTGCCATTTTTATCACTGTCTGTATGTCTGTCTGTCTGATCCCCTGGAACTGGAGATGGGCCACCATATAGTTGCTGGTAGTTGATCCCAGGTACTCTGGAAGAGGAGACAATGCTGTTAATTGTTGAGCTTTTAGAGTGGCCACACCCTTCTTTAAATTTTTAGAAGTATATGTGAGGCTGTGTGGGGCCACTGACAGTCACATAGAGAGACAGAGAGAGACAGAGAGAGACAGAGAGAGACAAAGAAAGACAGAGAGAGACATAGAGAGACAGAGAGATACATTGAGAGAGACAGAGAGACAGAGAGAGACACAGAGAGAGACACAGAGAGACACAGAGAGAGACACACAGAGAGACAGAGACAGAAAGAGAGAGACAGAGAGAGACAGAGAGAGACAGAGATAGAGACAGAGAGAGACAAAGAGAGACAGAGAGACAGAGAGAGAGACAGAGAGAGACAGAGAAAGACAGAGTGAGACAGAGAGAGACACAGAGAGAGACATAGATACACAGAGTGAGAAAGAGAGAGAGACAGAGAGAGACAGAGAGAGAGACAGAGAGAGAGACAGAGAGAGACAGAGAGAGACAGAGTGAGACAGAAAGAGACACAGAGAGAGACAGAGAGAGACAAAGGAAAACACAGAGAGACAGAGAGAGACAGAGAGAGACAGAGAGAGACAGAGAGAGAGACAGAGAGAGACAGAGAGAGACAAAGAAAAACACAGAGAGAGACAGAGAGATACAGAGAGAGTCAGAGAGACAGAGAGAGACAGAGTTAGAGACAGAGAGAGACAGAGAGAGAAACAGAGAGAGACAGAGACACACAGAGAGAGACACAGAGAGAGACAGAGAGAGAGACACAGAGAGACAGAGACAGACAGAGAGAGACAGAGAGAGACAGAGATAGAGACAGAGAGAGACAGAGAGAGATAGAGAGAGACACAAAGAGACAGAGAGAGACAGAGAGAGACAAAGAAAGACACAGAGAGAGACAGAGAGATACAGAGAGAGAGACAGAGAGAGACAGAAAGATACAGAAGGACAGAGAGAGACAGAGAGAGACAGAGAGACAGAGATAGAGACAGAGAAAGACAGAGAGAGACACAGAGAGAGACTGAGGGAGACAGAGAGAGAGACAGAGAGAGACATAGAAGAGACAAAGAAAGACACAAGAGAGACAGAGAGAGTCAGACATAGAGACAAAGAAAGACAGAGGGAGACACTGAGAGAGAGAGACAGAGAGAGACAGAGAGATACAGACAGAGAGACAAAGAGAGACAGAGAGACACAGAGAGACACAGAGAGACACAAAGAGAGACAGAGAGAGACACAGAGAGACACAGAGAGAGACACAGAGAGACACAGAGAGACACAGAGAGATACAGAGAGAGAGACAAAGAGAGACAGAGAGAGACAGAGAGACAGAGAGATACAGACAGAGAGATACAGACAGAGAGACAAAGAGAGACAGAGAGACACAGAGAGACACAGAGAGACACAGAGAAAGACAGAGAGAGACACAGAGAGAGACTGAGGGAGACAGAGAGAGAGACAGAGAGAGACATAGAAGAGACAAAGAAAGACACAGAGAGAGACATAGAGAGACAGAGAGATACATTGAGAGAGACAGAGAGAGACAGAGATAGACAGAGAGAGACAGAGAGAGACACAGAGAGAGACAGAGAGACACAGAGAGACACAGAGAGACACAGAGAGAGACAGAGAGAGACACAGAGAGACACAGAGAGAGACACAGAGAGACACAGAGAGACACAGAGAGATACAGAGAGAGAGACAAAGAGAGACAGAGAGAGACAGAGAGAAAGAGAGAGACAGAGAGAGTCAGAGAGAGACAGAGATAGAGACAGAGAGAGACAGAGAGAGGGACAGAGAGAGACAGAGACAGAGTGAGAAATACAGAGAGAGACAGAGTTAGAGAGAGAGACAGAGAGAGACAGAGAGAGAGACAGAGACAGAGAGAGAGACAGAGAGAGACAGAGTGAGACACAGAAAGAGAGAGACAGAGAGAGACAAAGAAAGACACAGAGAGAGACATAGAGAGACAGAGAGATACATTGAGAGAGACATAGAGAGACAGAGAGAGACAGAGAGAGAGACAGAGAGAGACACAGAGAGAGACAGAGAGACACAGAGAGACACAGAGAGAGACACAGAGAGACACAGAGAGAGACAGAGATAGACATAGACAGACAGAGACAGACAGAGAGAGACAGAGAGAGACAGAGATAGAGACAGAGAGAGACAGAGAGTGAGACAGAGAGAGACAGAGAGAGAGACACCGAAAGACAGAGAGAGACAGAGAGAGACAATGAAAGACACAGAGAGAGACTAAGAGAGACAGAGAGAGACAGAGAGAGACAGAGAGAGACAAAAAAAGACACAGAGAGAGACAGAGAGCGATATAGATAGAGAAAAAGAAAGACAGAGAGAGACACAGAGAGAGAGACAGAGAGAGACAGAGAGAGACAGAGAGATACAGAGAGAGAGACAAAGAGAGACAGAGAGAGAGACAGAGTGAGACAGAGAGAGAGAGAGAGACTGAGAGAGACAAAGAAAGACACAGAGAGAGACAGAGAGAGACAGAGAGATACATTGAGAGAGACAGAGATAGACAGAGATAGACAGAGAGAGACAGAGAGAGACACAGAGAGAGACAGAGAGACACAGAGAGACACAGAGAGACACAGAGAGAGACAGAGAGAGACACAGAGAGACACAAAGAGAGACAGAGAGAGACACAGAGAGACACAGAGAGAGACACAGAGAGACACAGAGAGACACAGAGAGATACAGAGAGAGAGACAAAGAGAGACAGAGAGAGACAGAGAGACAGAGAGATACAGACAGAGAGATACAGACAGAGAGACAAAGAGAGACAGAGAGACACAGAGAGACACAGAGAGACACAGAGAAAGACAGAGAGAGACACAGAGAGAGACTGAGGGAGACAGAGAGAGAGACAGAGAGAGACATAGAAGAGACAAAGAAAGACACAGAGAGAGACATAGAGAGACAGAGAGATACATTGAGAGAGACAGAGAGAGACAGAGATAGACAGAGAGAGACAGAGAGAGACACAGAGAGAGACAGAGAGACACAGAGAGATACAGAGAGAGAGACAAAGAGAGACAGAGAGAGACAGAGAGAAAGAGAGAGACAGAGAGAGTCAGAGAGAGACAGAGATAGAGACAGAGAGAGACAGAGAGAGGGACAGAGAGAGACAGAGACAGAGTGAGAAATACAGAGAGAGACAGAGTTAGAGAGAGAGACAGAGAGAGACAGAGAGAGAGACAGAGACAGAGAGAGAGACAGAGAGAGACAGAGTGAGACACAGAAAGAGAGAGACAGAGAGAGACAAAGAAAGACACAGAGAGAGACAGAGAGATACATTGAGAGAGACATAGAGAGACAGAGAGAGACAGAGAGAGAGACAGAGAGAGACACAGAGAGAGACAGAGAGACACAGAGAGACACAGAGAGAGACACAGAGAGACACAGAGAGAGACAGAGATAGACATAGACAGACAGAGACAGACAGAGAGAGACAGAGAGAGACAGAGATAGAGACAGAGAGAGACAGAGAGTGAGACAGAGAGAGACAGAGAGAGAGACACCGAAAGACAGAGAGAGACAGAGAGAGACAATGAAAGACACAGAGAGAGACTAAGAGAGACAGAGAGAGACAGAGAGAGACAGAGAGAGACAAAAAAGACACAGAGAGAGACAGAGAGCGATATAGATAGAGAAAAAGAAAGACAGAGAGAGACACAGAGAGAGAGACAGAGAGAGACAGAGAGAGACAGAGAGATACAGAGAGAGAGACAAAGAGAGACAGAGAGAGACAGAGTGAGACAGAGAGAGAGAGAGAGACTGAGAGAGACAAAGAAAGACACAGAGAGAGACAGAGAGAGACAGAGAGATACATTGAGAGAGACAGAGAGAGACAGAGATAGACAGAGAGAGACAGAGAGAGACACAGAGAGAGACAGAGAGACACAGAGAGACACAGAGAGACACAGAGAGAGACAGAGAGAGACACAGAGAGACACAGAGAGAGACACAGAGAGACACAGAGAGACACAGAGAGATACAGAGAGAGAGACAAAGAGAGACAGAGAGAGACAGAGAGAAAGAGAGAGACAGAGAGAGTCAGAGAGAGACAGAGATAGAGACAGAGAGAGACAGAGAGAGGGACAGAGAGAGACAGAGACAGAGTGAGAAATACAGAGAGAGACAGATTTAGAGAGAGAGACAGAGAGAGACAGAGAGAGAGACAGAGACAGAGACAGAGAGTGAGACAGAGAGAGACAGAGTGAGACACAGAGAGAGAGAGAGACAGAGAGAGACAAAGAAAGACACAGAGAGAGACATAGAGAGACAGAGAGATACATTAAGAGAGACATAGAGAGACAGAGAGAGACAGAGAGAGACAGAAATAGAGACAGAGAGAGACAGAGAGAGACAGAGAGAGACAGAGAGATAGACAGAGAGAGACAGAGAGAGACAATGAAAGACATAGAGAGAGACAGAGAGACACAGAGAGACACAGAGAGAGAGACAGAGAGAGACAGAAAGAGTCAGAAGGACAGAGAGAGACAGAGAGAGATAGAGATAGAGACAGAGAAAGACAGAGAGAGACACAGAGAGAGACAGAGAAAGACAGAGAGTGAGACAGAGACAGACAGAGAGAGACAAAGGAAGACCCAGAGAAAGACAGAGAGAGACAGAGATAGAGACAGAGAAAGACAGAGAGAGACACAGAGAGAGAGAGACAGAGAGAGACAGAGAGAGACAGAGAGATAAAGAGAGAGAGACAGAGAGAAAGAGAGAGACAGAGAGAGTCAGAGATAGACAGAGATAGAGACAGAGAGAGACAGAGAGAGGGACAGAGAGAGACAGAGACAGAGTGAGAAAGACAGAGAGAGACAGAGATAGAGAGAGAGAGACAGAGAGAGACACAGAGAGAGACAGAAAGAGACAGAGAGAGACAAAGAAAGACACAGAGAGAGACATAGTGAGACAGAGAGATACATTGAGAGAGACAGAGAGAGACAGAGAGAGACAGAGACACAGAGAGAGACAGAGAGACAGAGAGAGAGACAGAGAGATACAGAGATAGAGACAGAAGGGACAGAGAGAGACAGAGAGAGACCGACAGAGTGACAGATGGAGACAGAGAGAGACAGAGACAGATAGAGTTAGACAGAGAGAGACAGAGAGAGAGAGATAGAGAGAGAGACAGAGAGGGACAGAGTGACAGAGAGAGACAGAGAGAGACAGAGATAGAGACAGAGAGATACAGAGTGAGGGACAGAGAGAGACAGAGAGAGACAGATAGAGACAGAGAGACAGATAGAGACAGAGAGAAACAGAGAGAGACAGAGTGACAGAGAGAGACAGAGAGAGACAGAGAAAGAGAGAGAGACAGAGAGAGACAGAGAGAGTCAGATAGACAGAGAGAGACAGAGAGAGACAGTGAGAGACAGAGAGAGACAGAGTGACAGAGAGAGACAGAGAGAGACAGAGATAGAGACAGAGAGAGACAGAGAGAGGGAAAGAGAGAGACAGAGAGAGACAGAGAGAGACAGAGAGAGACAGAGAGAGAGACAGAGACAGAGAGAAACAGAGAGAGACAGGGATAGAGAAAGAGAGAGACAAAGAGAGACATAGAGAGAGAGACAGAGAGAGACAGAGAGAGACAGAGCGAGACAAAGAAAGACACAGAGAAAGACAGAGACAGAGAGATACAGAGATAGAGACAGAGAGTGACAGATAGACAGAGAGAGACAGAGAGAGACAGAGAGAGACAGAGTTACAGAGAGAGACAGAGAGAGACAGAGATAGAGACAGAGAGAGACAGAGAGAGGGAAAGAGAGAGAGAGAGAGAGAGAAGGAGAGAGACAGAGAGAGACAGAGAGAGAGACAGAGAGAGACAGAAAGAGTCAGAAGGACAGAGAGAGACAGAGATAGAGACAGAGAGAGACAGAGAGAGTCAGAGAAAGACAGAGAGAGTCAGAGAGAGACAGAGACAGAGTGAGAAAGACAGAGAGAGACAGAGATAGAGAGAGAGACAGAGAGAGACACACAGAGAGACAGAGAGAGACAGAGAGAGACAAAGAAAGACACAGAGAGAGACATAGAGAGAGAGATACATTGAGAGAGACAGAGAGAGACAGAGAGAGACAGAGAGAGATAGAGAGAGATGCAGAGAGAGACAGAGAGAGACAGAGAGACAGAGAGAGACAAAGAAAGACACAGAGAGAGACAGAGAGAGACAGAGAGAGAGACAGAGAGAGACAGAGAGAGACAGATAGACAGAGAGAGACAGAGAGAGACAGAGAGAGACAGAGTGACAGAGAGAGACATAGAGAGAAAGAGATAGAGACAGAGAGAAGGAAAGAAAGAGACACACAGAGAGATAGAGACAGAGAGAAACAGAGAGAGACAGAGATAGAGAAAGAGAGAGACAGAGAGAGACAGAGAGAGTTACAGAGAGAGACAAAGAGAGACAGAGAGAGACAAAGAAAGACACAGAGAGAGACAAAGAGAGACAGAGAGATACAGAGAGAGAGAAAGAGAGAGACAGAGAGAGACATAAAGAGAGAGACAGAGAGAGACAGGGAGAGACAGAGAGAGACAAAGAAAGACACAGAGAGAGACAGAGAGGGACAGAGAGAGACAGAGAGAGACAGAGTGACAGAGAGAGACAGAGAGAGACAGAGATAGAGACAGAGAGAGACAGAGAGAGGGAAAGAGAGAGACAGAGAGAGAGAGACAGAGAGAGACAGAGAGAGAGACAGATAGAGACAGAGAGAAATAGAGAGAGACAGAGATAGAGAAAGAGAGAGACAGAGAGAGACATAGAGAGAGAGACAGAGAGAGACTTTCCACTTTTTCAGGTTTTCTTGCCATATTCCGGTTCCTTCAGTGTGAGTTTTTAATTTTCTAATTCTTTCAGGGTTTTTTGCCATATTCTGGGTCCTACAGCGTGTATTTTTAATTTTCCAAGTTTTTCAGGGTTACTCAGCATATTTTGGGTCCTACAGTGTGATTTTTTTCATTTTCCACCTTTTTCAGGTTTTCTTGCCAATTTCGGGGTACTTCAGTGTGAGTTTTTAATATTCCACTTTTTACAGGGTTAATCGCCATATTCTGCGTCCTACAGTGTGATTTTTAAATTTTCCACGATTCTCAGGGTTTCTCGCCATATTCAGGTCCTACAGTTTGAGTTTTTTAATTTTAAACGTTTTTAAGTTTTTTTCGTCATGTTCTGGGTCCTACAGTTTGATATTCTCATTATCCAACTTTTTCAGATTTTCTCAGCATATTCTGGGTCCTACATTGTGAATTTTTAATTTTCCACGTTTTTCAAGGTTTCTTGCCATATTCTGGTCCTATAGTGTGATTTTCTCATTTTCCTCCTTTTTCAGTGTTTCTCGCCATATTCTGGGTCCTACAGTGTGAATATTTAATTTTCCATGTTTTTCATGTTTTCTCGCCATATTCTGGGTCCTTCAGTTTGTGTTTTTAATTTTCCTCGTTTTTCAGGTTTTCTCACCATATTCCCGGACCTTCAGTGTGAATTTTTAATTTTCCATGTTTTTCAGGTTTTTTCGTCATATTCTGGGTCCTAGAGTGTGATTTTCTCATTTCCACGTTTTTTAGGATTTCTCCCCATATTCGGGGTCCTTCAGTGTGAGTTTTTGATTTCCTACTTTTTCAGGGTTTCTCAATATATTCTGGTTCCTACAGCGTGTATTTTATTTTTCCAAGTTTTTCAAGGGTTTCTAGGCATATTCTGGGTCCTACAGTGTGAACATTTAATTTTCCATGATTATCAGGGTTTCTCAGCATATTCTGGGTCCTGCAGTGTGATTTTCTCATTTTTCACCTTTTTCAAGTTTTTTCGCTATTCTGGGTTCTACATGTGATTTTCTCATTTTCCACCTTTTTCAGGTTTTCTCGCTATATTCCGGGTCCTTCAGTGTGAATTTTTAATTTTCCACGTTTTTCAGGGTTTCTCGGCATATTCTGTTTCCTGCAGTGTGATTTTCTCATTTTCCAAGTTTTTCAGGTTTTTTCGTAATTCTGGGTCTTACAGTGTGATTTTCTCATTTTTCACCTTTTGCAGGGTTTCTTGCCATATTCTGGGTCCAACAGAGTGTATTTTTAATTTACCACGTTTTTCCGGTTTCTCACCATATTCTGGGTCCAACAGCGCGTATTTTCAATTTTCCACGTTTTTCAGGGTTTCTCGGCATATTCTGGGTCCTAAAGTGTGATTTTCTCATTTTCGAAGTTTTTCAAGTTTTTTCTCAATTCTGGGTCCTACAGTCATTTATTCTCATTTTCCACCTTTTTCAGGTTTTCTCGCCATATTCGGGGTCTTTCAGTGTGAATTTTTAGTTTTTTACTTTTTTCAGGTTTTCTTGCCATATTCTGGGTCATTCAGTGTGAGTTTTTAATACACGTTTTTCAGGTTTTTTCGTCATATTCTGGGTACTACAGTGTGATTTTTCTCATTTTCTCGTTTTTCAGGATTTCTTGCCATATTCCAGGTCCTTCAGGGTGAATTTTTAATTTTCCATATTTTTCAGTATTTCTCGCCATATTCTGGGTAATACAGTGTGAATTTTTAATTTTCCACTTTTTTCATGGTTTCTCGCCATATTCTGTGTCCGACAGTGTGAATTTTTAATTTTCATGTTTTTCAGGGTTACTCAGCATATTCTAGGTCCTGCAGTGTGATTTTCTCATTTTCCACGTTTTATAAATTTTTTCGTAATTCTGGGTCCTACAGTGTGATTTTCTCATTTTCTACGTTTTTCATGTTTTTTCGCAATTCTGTGTCCTACAGTGTGATTATTCTCTATTTCCACCTTTTTCAGGTATTCTTGCCATATTCAGGGTCCTTCCGTGTAAGTTTTTAATTTTCTACTTTTTTCAGGGTTTCCTGTCATAATCTGGCTCCTTCAAAGCATATTTTTATTTTTCCTCGTTTTTCTGGGTTTCTCAGCATATTCTGGGTCCTACAGTGTATTTTTCTCATTTTTAAACATTTTCAGATTTTCTCACCATATTCGGGGTCCTACAGTGTGAATTTTTAATTTTAATCGTTTTTAAGTTTTTTTCATCATATTCTGGGTCCTACAGTTGATTTTGTCATTAACCACCTTTTTCATGTTTTCTCACCATATTCGTGGTCCTTCAGTGTGAGTTTTTAGTTTTTTAGTTTTTTCATGGTTTGTTGCCATATTCTGGGTCCTACAGCGTGTATGTTTAATTTTGCACATTTTTCAGGGTTTCTCGGCATATTCTGGGTCCTACAGTGTGATTTTCTCATTTTCGACGTTTTTCATTTTTTTTTCGCAATTCTGGGTCCTATAGTGTGATTTTCTCATTTTCCACCTTTTTCAGGTTTTCTCGACATATTCAGGGTCCTTCAGTGTGAGATTTAAATTTTTTACTTTTTTCAGTGTTTCTCGCCATATTCTGCATCCTACAGTGTGAATTTTAAATTTTTCACGTTTTTCAGGTTTTCTTGCCATGTTCTGTGTCCTACAGTATGAATTTTTAATTTTAAACCTTTTTAAGTTTTTTTCGTCATATTCTGGGTCCTTCAGTGTGATTTTCTCATTTTCCAACTTTTTCAGGTCTTCTCGGCATATTCTGAGTCCTACAGTGTGAATTTTCGATTTTCCACGTTTTTCAAGTTTTCTTGCCATATTCTGTTCCTAGAGTGTGAATTTTTAATTTTCCACTTTTTTCAGTGTTTCTCTCCCTATCCTGGGTTCTACTTTGTGAATATTTAATTTTCCATGTTTTTCAGGTTTTCTCGCCATATTCTGGGTCCTTCAGTGTGAGTTTTTAATTTTCCTCGTTTTTCAGGTTTTCTCGCCATATTCAAGGTCATACAGTGTGATTTTCTCATTTCCACGTTTTTCTTATTTTCTTGCCATATTCCAGGTTCTTCAGTGTGAATTTTTAATTTTCCACGTTTTTCAAGGTTTCTTGCCATATTCTGGTCCTTTAGAGTGAATTTTTAATTTTCAAGATTTTACAGTTTCTCAAAATATTCTGTGTCCTCCAGTGTGAATATTTAATTTTCTAGGTTTTACAGGTTTTCTTGCCATATTCTGGGTCCTTCAGTGTGAGATTTTAATTTTCCTCATTTTTCAGTTTTGCTCGCTATATCCGGGTCCTTGAGGGTGAATTTTTATTTTTCCACATTTTTCAGGTTTCTTCGTCATAATCTGGTTCTACAGTGTGATTTTTTCATTTCCATGTTTTTCAGGTTTTCTCGCCATATTTGGGGTCCTTCAGTGTGAGTTTTTTAATTTCTAGTTTTTAAGGTTTTCTTGCCATATTCTGGGTACTACAGTGTGAATTTTAAATTTTCCACGTTTTTAAGTTATTTCGTCATATTCTGATTATTACAGTGTGATTTTCTCGTTTTTTTCCTTTTTCAGTGTTTCTCGCCATATTCAGGGTCCTATAGTGTGAATATTTAATTTTCAATGTTTTTCAGGTTTTCTCAGCATATTCTGGCTCCTGCAGTGTTATTTTCTCGTTTTCAACCTTTTTCAGGTTTTCTCACAATTCTGGGTCCTACATGTGATTTTCTCATTTTCCACCTTTTTCAGGTTATCTCGCCATAATCTAGGTCCTACAGTGTGAGTTTTTAATTTTCCTCGTTTTTTCAGGTTTTCTCGCCATATTCTGATTCCTTCAGTGTGAATTTTTAATTTTCCACGTTTTCCAGGTTTTTTCATCATATTCTGGGTCCTACAGTGTGATATTCTCGTTTCCAAGTTTTTCAGGATTTCTTGCCATATTCCAGGTCCTGCAGTGTGAATTTTTAATTTTCCACGTTTTTCAGTATTTCTCCCCATATTTTGGGTAATACAGTGTGAATTTTTAATTTTCCTCGTTTTTCAGGTTTTCTCGCCAAATTCCGGGTCCTTCAGTGTGAATTTTTAATTTTCCACGATTTTCAGGGATTCTCAGCATATTCTGGGTCCTGCAGTGTGATTTTCTCATTTTCCACCTTTTTCATGTTTTCTAGCCATATCCTCGTCCATCAGTGTGAGTTTATAGTTATCTACTTTTTTCAGGGTTGCTGGCCGTATTCTGGGTAATACAGTGTGAATTTTTATTGTCCAATTTTTTCAAGGTTTCTCGCCATAATGTGGGTCTGACAGTGTGAATTTTTAATTTTCACGTTTTTCACGGTTTCTTGGCATATTTTGGGTCCTGAAGAGTGATTTTCTCATTTTCCACGTTTTTAAAGTTTTTTCGTAATTCTGGGTCCTACAGTGTGATTTTCTCATTTTCCACCTTTTTCAGGTTTTCTCGCCATAATCCGGGTCCTTCAGTGTGAGTTTTTAATTTTCTAATTCTTTCAGGGTTTCTTGCCATATTCTGGGTCCTACAGCGTGTATTTTTAATTTTCCACGTTTTTCAGGGTTACTCGGCCTATTCTGGGTCCTACAGTGTGATTTTCTCATTTTTGACATTTTTCAAGTTTTTTGTTTTGCAATTCTGGTCCTACAGTGTGATTTTCTCATTTTCCACCTTTTTCAGGTTTTCTCGCCATATTCCGGGTCCATCAGTGTGAGTTTATAGTTATCTACTTTTTTCAGGGTTGATTGCCATATTCTGGGTAATACAGTGAGAATTTTCATTGTCCAATTTTTTCATGGTTTCTCGCCATAATCTGGTTCCCCCAGCGTATATTTTTAATTTTCCACGTTTTCAGGGTTTCTCGGCATATTCTGGGTCCTACAGTGTGATTTTCTCATTTTTGATATTTTTCAAGTTTTTTGTTTTGCAATTCTGGTCCTACAGTGTGATTTTCTCATTTTCCACCTTTTTCAGGTTTTCTCGCCATATTCCGGGTCCTTCAGTGTGAGTTTTTAATTTTCTAATTCTTTCAGGGTTTCTTGCCATATTCTGTGTCCTACAGAGTGTATTTTTAATTTTCCACGTTTTTCAGGGTTACTCGGCCTATTCTGGGTCCTACAGTGTGATTTTCTCATTTTTGACATTTTTCAAGTTTTTTGTTTTGCAATTCTGGTCCTACAGTGTGATTTTCTCATTTTCCACCTTTTTCAGGTTTTCTCGCCATATTCCGGGTCCATCAGTGTGAGTTTATAGTTATCTACTTTTTTCAGGGTTGATTGCCATATTCTGGGTAATACAGTGAGAATTTTCATTGTCCAATTTTTTCATGGTTTCTCGCCATAATCTGGTTCCCCCAGCGTATATTTTTAATTTTCCACGTTTTCAGGGTTTCTCGGCATATTCTGGGTCCTACAGTGTGATTTTCTCATTTTTGATATTTTTCAAGTTTTTTGTTTTGCAATTCTGGTCCTACAGTGTGATTTTCTCATTTTCCACCTTTTTCAGGTTTTCTCGCCATATTCCGGGTCCTTCAGTGTGAGTTTTTAATTTTCTAATTCTTTCAGGGTTTCTTGCCATATTCTGGGTCCTACAGCGTGTATTTTTAATTTTCCACGTTTTTCAGGGTTACTCGGCCTATTCTGGGTCCTACAGTGTGATTTTCTCATTTTTGACATTTTTCAAGTTTTTTGTTTCACAATTCTGGATCCTACAGTGTGATTTTCTCATTTTCCACCTTTTTCAGGTTTTCTTGCCATTTTCGGGGTACTTCAGTGTGAGTTTTTAATATTCTACTTTTTACAGGGTTAATCGCCATATTCTGTGTCCTACAGTGTGATTTTTAAATTTTCCACGTTTCTCTGGGTTTCTCGCCATATTCTGGTCCTACAGTGTGAATTTTTAATTTTAAACGTTTTTAAGTTTTTTTTCGTCATGTTCTGTGTCCTACACTGTGAAATGCTCATTATCCAACTTTTTCAGGTTTTCTCAGCATATTCTGGGTCCTTCAGTGTGAATATTTAATTTTCCATGTTTTTCATGTTTTCTCGCCATATTCCGGGTCCTTCAGTTTGTGTTTTTAATTTTCCTCGTTTTTCAGGTTTTCTTGCCATATTCCCAGTCCTTCAGTGTGAATTTTTAATTTTCCTCGTTTTTCAGATTTTTTCGTCATATTCTTGGTCCTAGAGTGTGATTTTCTCATTTCCACGTTTTTCAGGATTTCTCCCCGTATTTGGGGTCCTTCAGTGTGAGTTTTTGATTTTCTACTTTTTCAGGGTTTCTCAATATATTCTGGTTCCTACAGCGTGTATTTTATTTTTCCACGTTTTTCAAGGGTTTCTCCGCATATTCTGGGTCCTACAGTGTGATTTTTTTTTTTTTTATTTTCGACGGTTTTCAAGTTTTTTTCGCAATTCTGGGTCCTACAGTGTGATTTTCTCATTTTCCACCTTTTTTCAGGTTTTCTCGCCATATTCGGGGTCCTTCAGTGTGAGTTTCTAATTTCCTAGTTTTTCAAGTTTTTTCGTAATTCTAGGACCTACAGTGTGGTTTTCGCATTTTCCACCTTTTTCAGGTTTTTTTCGCCATATTTGGGGTCCTTCAGTGTGAGCTTTTAATTTTCTACATTTTTCAGGGTTTTTCGCCATATTCTGGGTCCTTCAGTGTGAATTTTTAATGTTCCTTGTTTTTCTGGTTTTCTTGCCATATTCCAGGTCCTTCAGTGTGAATTTTTACTTTTCCACGTTTTTTAGTATTTCTTGCCATATTCTGGGAAATACAGTGTGAATTTTTAATTTTCATGTATTCAGTGTTTCTAGGCATATTCTGGGTCCTCCACTGTGATTTTCTCATTTTCGACGTTTTTCAAGTTTTTTCGTTAATCACTGTGATTTCTCATTTTCCACCTTTCAGGGTTCCTCGCCATATTTTGGGTCCTTCAGTGTGAGTTTTTAATTTTCTAATTTTTTCAGGTTTTCTTGCCATATTCTGGGTCCTATTGTGTATATTTTTAATTTTCCACGTTTTTCAGGGTTTCGTGGCATATTCTTGGTTCTACACTGTGATTATCTCATTTTCCACCTTTTTCAGGTTTTCTCTCCATATTCGGCGTCCTTCAGTGGGAGTTTTTAATTTTCTACTTTTTTCAGGGTTTCTCGCCATATTCTGGGTC